>NW_019268599.1:211603-237151 GCF_002738365.1 Cucurbita moschata | reverse complement strand
AAAAAAAAAAAAAAAAAAAAAAAAACTAATAGAACAGATAACTCTTAGTTTTCACAAAAGTTTCGATCTTATCTTTTGCTACTTCAATTTTTATGATTACTACATTCATTCACTTCTATAAATATTAAACTACTAAACAAATGAAGTCATCTCAAACCGATTTTCATACTATTTCAAAACTTTACGATGTCTATCGGATTGGGATTGGGATGGGGCTTCAACCTTGGTTTTTCTGATCGTTCAAAACCGGATTGCGGTTGTAATGAAAAATGGATACCAATCCAAGATCTCGGTATGGAGTGCTTGCACCAAGTTGCAAAGTTTGCGCTGGAAGAGCACCATAAAAAACATTGGGAGAATTGGGCACTGAAAGGTATATGTGGAGGTTGGTATTTGGAAATCGACGCGTATAGTGTTAAGTACCGTCTCCATATTGAAGTGTCAAGCCATTTAGGATTTGTGAAAAGGTATGAAATTATTGTGTTTGAAAAGAGAGTTGAGTGTGGAAGAATCAGGTCACTCGAGTCGTTCAGGCATATATAAAGGTGTCATCGAGTTTCCTTTTAAGTTTGTCATATCGATGCTATTTGAGTTGTAATTGGACTGACGATGTACGTTAGCCACAATCAAATAGCACTAAAATAAAGCTTTATAAGTAGTCTTCTCTATGCTTTTAAACTATATGTCATGAATCTAACTTCTTGGATTTCTATTGAAATTTCCTCGAAGAATTAGGTAGTTAAATATTGAAAGGAGGGTTAATCATGTATAACTCTCAAAAAAAAAAAAAAAAAAAGTTTTATCACTCTTTTATGCAATTTAAGAGTGGTATGAACTAATTAGGTTTAAATAAAACATTGTGTATTACCGACTTTAAAATTTCTCCCACGTGTATATAGTTCTCTAAAATTTTAGATTAATTCGAGCTCTTTACTATATACATATTTATGTCATCTGAAATGAGAATATATATATATGCACTATCAAACTCAAACATGTTCATAAAAAGAATTCGCACATTTTATGAATAACCTTTCTAACATCAAAAAAATTAACAAATTTTATTCAAATAATATCAATTAAAACTTAACCAATGTCAAAATGTCGGGGTAAAGTACGGGTAAATAATTAACAACGTAAAATATGCATGTGTGTGCAACTACAATCCAGGGTAACAAGTGGTCTCTTTGTCAAGATCTTTACGCACTCTAGTTCTTTCGTGAAAGCATTTTAAGAAAGGTTGAGTATTGAAAATACGCAATAAATAACTCACTACTAGAATTAAATGTGGATACGATCACAGAAAATATCGAGAATTCGAGGGACCTATAAATGATACAAGATTGGTCAACTCCCGTGTATACAGATGAGTAGTTATCATAAGTAAAATCACACTACAATGATACAACTAAAATAAACATAAATAAGTGATAGCCACAAAGCCATATCATGAAGAGATGGTTCAATTCTCATGCCCACTCACATGGTTCACACATACGCATGACCCTACTAGATGGGCTTATATACACATAATACGGGCTAGTGTACACTCATGTTGCTGAAATATAACCGAAAGAAAGGAGTGTATCTCATATCATAATGTACGCGTCCATACATAACATACTAGAGAAGTAACCTAGAGAAGTAACCTGTGCTTGTGACATATAACATGCATAAGATCTCATATTTTAAATCAGGGTACATAGTCATGATGCAAATAATATTTCAATATATTTTCTGACATGACTTTCCTATGAGATATACATATATGTGCATGACATATCATTCATAGTTATCGCATATAGTTCATCAAGGTGTCTCATTGACATAACGTGATCATATTGTCATAACGTACGTGAATTCATTAAACCAAATCCAATTAGAGTCATTTAGCAAAGCCAAACTGAGAAGAAAGTCAGAAAGCAGCTTAGAGGTAACTGGAGGAGACTCAAGGCAGAAGCCGCAACTGGGTTGTTGAAGATTTGGGGGAGGTTGGTTAAGAGGCTGAAGTTACTACGATTCGCATACATACCTAAGTTAATTTGGAAACAAAATGTAAGGATTCAGAAATAGTGCTCAAAATATGGATGCTAACCCAGAGAATGCTCGCTCAATTATAAAAGGGCCCAAAAAGTTGCAAACTGACTGGTGACTTCATACTCCTACGTGTAAACCATGTGTAGGAAAATTAAGTACATATCCAATTGCTTGCTTAGAATAGTTACGTAGGAAAATAGACTGTTATGATAAGTCTCACTCATGAATGGTAGGTTGAGAAATAAACTTAAATGTAGGAGAGAGAAAAAAAATAATTATGAATATTTTTTGTTTTAAATTCGGTCAAAAAGCCATTACAAAGAAATGCCTAATGCACAGAGAAAAGTGATGGGGCACTTATGGCTAAACTTACCCTTACCAAAATCTATAAAAATGGCTCTACATATAGTTGTAAAAAGCGGAGAGAAAAGAACAAGTGAGAACAAGAGAGAACAAGAGAGAAGCACAGCAAACTTGTCTTAGTTAGTGTGTAATACAAAAAAAAATCTTTTGAGCACTTCTTTGTCTCCTTGTCTCTCCCCTTTTAACACCCCCTTTAAAGTTGCGTGAGAGTTATCTAAACAAGTTTGATTTAGAGCGAGCGTCTTTTTCTCTCAAGTTGGTATCGAAGCGGCTTTATTTTTCTACAAATTGGTATTAGAGCAATTATTTTCTACAAATTGGTATCAGAGTCGATGGCGAACATGATGGGACAAATGCTGCTACCACGATTGATGAAGACGAACTACGAGAATTGGAGCATCCAAATGAAAGCTCTTCTCAGTTCATAAGACGCGTGGGAGGTGGTCGAAGACGATTTTGAAGAACCGATTGATACCACGGGTTATACGGTGGCGCAAAACAAGGCGTTAAAGGAATTACAGTCAAAGGATAAAGTAGCATTATACATGCTGTTCCGGGCTGTTGACGAGTCGGGCTTTGAGAAGATTGCAAGGGCAATTACTTCAAAAGAAGCGAAGGACACTCTAGAAAAGGTGTTCAAAGGAACCGACCGAGTCAAGCAGGTGTGTCTCCAGACTCTGCGTGGTGAGTTGGAGAGCATGAAGATGAAGGAGTCAGAAAATGTATCTGACTACATTACACGTGTATAGACTGTGGCGAATCAGCTAAATCGAAACGGAGAAATGTTATCTGAGACACGGGTTGTGGAGAAAATCCTGAGGTCGTTAACAGACAACTTCGAGAATGTCGTGTGTGTCATAGAAGAGTCGAAGGACCTAGCGAAGTTCACAGTCGATGAGCTTGCTAGTTCTCTCGAGGCACACGAGCAACGTAAGAAAAAAAGGAGGAGCCACTCGATCAAGCGCTTTAGACGAAGGTGTCAATAAAGGATGGAAAAATACTCTACTCACAGAATTTTCGAGGTAGAGGTAATGGAAGCCGCGGGAATGGTCGAGCTGCTCAAGGCAATAGTCACGAAGAAAACTACCAGGAGAAGAGACTATCGAGCCAAGCAAATTGGCGTGGAAGAGGATGTATTCAAGGGCACGGTCAAGGATACAATTCAAACATCCAGTGCTTTAAATGTCAAAAATATGGTCATTACGCGAATGATTGTAACTCCAACAGATGTTACAATTGTGGCAGAATGGGTCACTATGCGAGAGATTGTCGAGCCAAAGAGAAGGTGGAAGAAACCATCAACCTAGCCTTGGATGACACAACAAATGGAGGCATCCTCTTGATGGCTCAAAACGAAGAGTCGAACACAAAAGGAGACGGGGGCGCGAAAGATGACGGCGGTAGTCTTGAGGTGGTAGAAACTGTCAGAAATGATTTGATTTGTAGCGGATTTGGCGAAATCGCGGTATCAGAGACGAGAAAATCGAAGAAGGATGAACAACCGAAGAACAGAGAGCCCGAACTCGAAGAGAGAAAACTCAAATGACCGAAAAAGCAATTCGAGGTAGAAAGAAGAAAGAGGATGAAAATTGAAGAATAAAAGAAAGAGCTGGAAACAAAAGTTGAACGGTTAAAGAAGGAAGTGACTGAGCTGAGTAAAAGTTTCTTCTGTCTAAAACAGGAAAAGGAAAAGAATGAGAAGACAATCTCTGATCTTACTAAGAAAGTTGAAGAAGGTGCGGAGAAAGAGAAAGAAATACTCATGGAGATTGAGGGTTTAGTGGACAAGCTAGCAAGGGAGAAAAAAGATATACTAACTCAACAGAGAAACTCACTCAATGTGAACCTGAATCAAGTCCAACAGGAGGCAGTAAATTTACGACACACGATTGAGACTGTAACGACCGGGCTGACCCGATGACTCTAAAAAGACGCGTAAATTTTTCAACAAAATAAAATAACCAAAACTTAAAACATATCAAACATTATATCAAAATAAAGTTTATACAAAGTATTTTAAAACACAACACAACAGTTAAAACACAAGTTAAGGGACGACACAAAAGGGTTGAAGGACGACGGGTGAGGTTTGTCTATGGCACCTGCTCTAGAGTCCGCTCCCGACCTCGACCAGCTCCTTATTTCTTGAAAAAAAATGGAGAATAAGGAATGAGTACAAGACTCCGTAAGCAGCCTACTTGTAGGCTCTTAATCGTGTCCTTGATATGCTAGGGTACCACACTTTTTGTTTTCTTGTTCTTGTTCTTGTTCTTGTTCTTGTCGTAAGTTCTTGTTATGTTTCTTAATTCGTTCTCCAAGACACTCCCCTTAAGATCTATGGTACTAGACATAAACTTGTCAACCTGTGTTTGAGGTTTCATACGTTCCAAGCGACACAGTCTTAATAGCTACGCTCAAGGCTTCTTATGTTCCAAGCAGCGTAGTCTAAGTCATACACATGACGTACCGTGGGAGTTCTTAGGAGATTCTTAATTCATGGCTAGGGTAACTTACTCTCTTCTTGCTCCATCGTGGCCATAGGTTCTCCCCATGATAGACCATAAAGGTCACGTGATCAATACATGCATGAATATGGCATAGACCATAAAGGTCACGTGATCGATGCATGCATGAACATGGCATAGACCATAAAGGTCACATAATCTAACATAGACCATATAGGTCGCGTGATCAGTGCATACATGAACATGGCATCCTGCAAATCATAACATGGCGCAGGGCATCTCATCTAGGTGAGGGGAATGAGGCCAAACATGACATCCTGCAAAGCAAACACGATGCTGGGCATCCCACCTAGAAGAGGAAAAAGGCCTCCTTAGAAAGCACCGCATGGTGGGAGTTATGGGCCACAATTAGACATGCTCAGAGTAATACCTAGCATTCTTGAATTTTGAGTCTTGAGGACTTTGGTCCCTTATGTTTGAGTGGTACCTAGCATTCTTCTTGTCTTGATGGTTGTATAGCTTGTTCTTGATTCTTAATCTTATAAGTTTCTAAGATTCTTATTTTCTTAAGGCGTAAGTTGTTATATACATTCGTGATCATATAAACCCATCGTAATAACTAGCATGAGTTATTCTAGAAGATCATAAGTTCATAATGGGATCCTTAGAGGATTCTAGAAGGGTCTTGAATCTTGACATGTTTTCTTTAGGCGTTTCCTTAAGTTCCATCTTGGCTTATGTTCCAAACTTGCTCCAACCAACTTGAAATCTCGAGCTTATCCTCGTGTCATATAAAATAGACCTTATAGGACATGGTTGGTGATTTGGAGCATATTTAGACCTTGAGCTTGGATATGACTTCTTGTTTCGTTTTTAGGAACTAACCCTTAGAGGTTGTCATGTCATATATCGTGTTTTTGTCCTGAAAACACTTTCAAAGTAACCCTTAGTTTTCTCCCCATGAGTGCATAGGTGACATTATCACAAATGTGGCATCCTGCTAGCATATCGTGTTGCAGGGCATCTCATTTAGGTGAGGAAAATAATAAGTCCATCATGACAACCTGCTCGTGGTACATATAGCAGGGCATCTCACCTAAAGAGGAATAGGAATCTCGTGGTACACTTCGTGATAGGAGATAATGGTTACTCCGGGCATGGATCCTAGCAACTTGTTAAGCATACCATCTACATTAACCTAGGTGTTTCCTTGTATTCTTAGGGATCCAAAGTTTATGTATAACGTCTTGGGTCAAGCTTGGAACTTAAAGGTTCTTCTTAGGAATAGCCCAACAGAACCTTGTGCACTTAGAATCTTATTAGCAACCAAGGGTACCTATGGGGAATCTCTTATTTCATGGATACCTCGTCAGTCATCCTAGGAGGTAAAGTCATGTGGATCATGATGTACATTTTTCCCCATATCTTGGTTTCGCTATCTAACGTTTCCAAATGACTCCCAAACTTCATTACCTTATACAACATCATGAGATAAAGATTCATACAACATTTCATAATGTTGAGAGGTCATTTAGAGCTTAACCCGTAGGTAATCTTCCTTGGGGGCATTATAATCATTTTACTCCTAATTCTTGGTTTTGATACTTAACGAGTTTCAGTGGATTTCAAACTTCACCACCTCATCAATCATCATACAATAAGATCTACTGTAGAGCTTCATAGCATTTGGAGGTCATCTAGGTCATGAACCGTAGGTAGATATCCTTAAGGGCATTATGGTCATTTTGTCTCGTTTCTTGGTTTACCTACTTATCCTTATCCATTGACCACTAAGTTTCACACATAACCTAAACATACTATAATATGTTGATCATTAAAGTTTCATGGGCATCAGGGCTCATTTAGTGGGTTATTTTAAGGTTCCTTAAATTCCGAGCAATTTGGTCGGTTCAGCACCTTAACTTATAGTTCTTTGAGTTTTGCTTTCATAGATCCTTGTGTAATACTTGGTTTAGGGTTCATATGAAAATCCAAGTGATTCCTACAAAATATTTCTTAAGAAAAGTCCAAGGTGGCTACTTACCTCATCGTCGATGTTCGGGACCTCCGTTCTTGAGCTTCCGGTATTCGAATTACTTCACATTTCCCTCCATAGACTCCTTATTGTATCTAGTTTCTGTAACCATAAGGTTTGTCATGAGAACTGGCCTGGAAGGGCGTTAAAATTGAGAAACACCGAGCGAAGGTCAGATTTGGGCTGACTTGGCCAGTTCAACTGAACTGGCCACGTCATCATCTTCTTCCTGTGGACAGGAAGAAGAAGTGCGCGTCCTTTGCGCCGCCGTCTCAAAGTGGCCTTCCACAGCCTCGATATCTTCGTTTAACCCCTCGATTTTTTCATGAAACTTAACGATGATAATAAAAGGAAGAGCTTGGGATTAATTTCATACCTTTTTGTGGATCGTAGCCTATGATATTAGCCTCCAAAGTTTGTCCAAAATCATTTTCCTCGCCGGAGCTAAAACAGGAAATTTCTTATCGGGTAGCCGATTCTAGGGGTTTTCAAGGCCCAATTTCTTCATGGAACCTCTTTCATATCCTTTTCTCATGCTATAGGAATTGGTTTGGAGGAACGTCTTTGAGTGTGGGTCCTTAATTTCGAGAAATCATTCTCGGTATGCAACTCACCTGAAACGTCGAATTTGTTACCACTTGGGTATCTTGTTATACGACATTTCCGCTCTCGATTCCTTCATAGAAATTGTGGGTAATCTTGTTTAAAAACTCTAGGAATAAGTTTGAGGAGGAATGGTGGAGAATTGCTCTCGAATTTGGAAGAAACCCGAGAGTAGGAGACCCACAATCTAAACGCTCATAACTCTCGAATGGGTGCTCAACCTTGCTCGAGTCTTGTTCCATATTGTTGCCCCTACTTCAGACTTTATAGACGGAGCTTAAACTGACATTGAAAGCTCCAGAATCGTAGTGAATTGGCGGTTGGATTTTCTAGAAAATCTGCCAAAAATATTTACTCCGGTCAAAGCCTCACCGACTTTGGTTTTGCATAATACCCGTTGGATGTGATAATCTGTCTATCTTCTAGATCATATCCAATTTTGGGGAAGATTCAATGGGTGATATTTGAGTTTTGAGAGATTTTGATCAGATTTCCACTGTAGACGCTCTGATTCTTATCAGAGTGGCATTTTCGTAATTATTCGTTCTTCCAGGGGTATTTTGGTCATTTGTCACTTTTAGAATATTTTACTATTATTTTTCCTGAAAAATCTATAATTTTTCTAAAAACCCTTCATCTCATGTTGGTCATTTTTTCCTTCTTCAACGTCTCGAAATTCCTTCTAGATAAGCAACTAAAAATCCGGGAATGTCCTTAATAATTAGAAAATGGCATTTTTGCCCTTTTTGCCCTTTTCACTTACTTTTACTTCCCAATAAACTCCTTAACATTACTTGTTAGGGTATAAGAATTACTTGATTGAGATCATCATCCTTGCTTAATCCTTTAATTCTTCCCATTTTGATCATTTGGGTCTTACATGGGCGGCTTATTCTTGTTAGATCTAATTCCTTTCATTTTTGGGTGTTACAGAGACACTCACTCTGTGATAAAACCAAACTGGAGGAAACAAGAATGCTAGCTGTAAATGTCGCTGTGGACTTACGAAGGGAATTGAAAAAACTGAACGAAGCCATGAATTCTGAGTCGAGCGTAGCAGAGAAGTGAAAAAATGAAGGGGTGGTATCACAGATGGGATGTTCTCGAGAAGATCCAAATGAAGTCTCATCAGAGAAGGACAATCCCATCTTTTCGCTCGAGGAAAAGAAAAGAAAATTGAAGAAACCACGACTGAGATCAAGAAAACGAAAACAACTCAGGAGGAATCAATGAGTAGGAGCATTTAAGTTTATGGGGGAGTTTTGTTGAGAAATAAACTTGGTAGGAGAGAGAAAAAAAAGTAATTATGAATTTTTTTTTTTGTTTAAATTCCGTAACCCTTAGGTTAGAGAGAAATGGCCTGTGGGACATAAGAGAGAAACGACTCAACGGGAGAGAAAAGTGATGGGGTAGTTATGATTATACTAAGCCTTGTAAAATCTATAAAAAGGGGCTTTACCCATTGTGGTAAAAGTCAAAGAGAAAAGGAAGTGAGAACAAGAAAGAATAACAAAGACCGATACAGCAAACTTGTCTGAGTTAGTGTGTAATACAAAAAAAAAATTTTGAAAACTTCTTTATCTCCTTATCTCTCCCTTTTCGACACCCTCTTTAAAGTTTCGTGAGAGTTATCTAAACGAGTTAGATTCAGAGCGAGCGTTTTTTTCTCTCAAATTGGTTTCGGAGTGACTTTATTTTTCTACAAATGGGTATCAGAGCAATTTATTTTATATATTGTATGTGTTTGCATCTAACTCCGATAGGGTAGTTGTATTTATTTTATATATTGTATGTGTTTGCATCTCACTTGTGGCTTCTCTTAAGGAAAAGCACGCCAAAGATAAGTGTCGGGTAAGAGAAAGATCATAATACAATGCGTAGGTGATGTCGTTGCCTGAGGAAGGGGGAGACAAGATGAATGTTTGGTTAAAGAGGACTATGTTTAAGGAGAGCTTCGGGATTAGGGTTGCTTCAGTAAGAGGGCCTAAAGGTGAAAAGTCTCAATAACTCGAAAATAGCTACGAGGATCATAGTAGGCCCTACAACGTCATTACAACCTTAAAAAGAAATTTAATCAAACAACTCTTGAATGAGTAGAGCAGAATAATGTTGATGTTTGTTCTCCATCGTGCCTAAGAGATAAGAGTCAGACTAATGAAACAAAGATTTCAGAGTCTGCGGTTAGAAAAAACCCTCCTAACTTGGTCATGAGGTCTGAGGTCTTGGTCACGAGTTCTAAGGTCTTAATCTTAGTTATGATTTAAGAACCTTAGTTCTAAAGTTCTAGGTTCTTAATTCCGAAAATTTGGATCTTGATTTATGTTCTAGTTCTTATTCTTTTTCTTGACCTTAGTCTTTTTCTTGGTTCTTTCCCAAGTTTTTGTTATATTTTTGTTTTGATACTTAATACAATCTCCCTTAGGATTTACAATACAAGTCACGAACATGATAACTTATGTCCAAGGCTTCATACGTTTCAAGCAACACAGTCTGAACCTACGTCCAAGGCTTCATGCGTTCTACGCGACGTAGTCTGAATCTGCATCCAGATCTTAATGCGTTGTCTGCGATACAATCTAAAATCTATACCCAAGGCTTCTTACATTCTAAGTTGTGTAGTTTGAAACCTACATCTAAAGATGAATAGGTTTGAGGTACCTTCAACACTTTATTCCTTCATCAAACTTGTGGGTAATCTTATTAGAAGGTGTAGATACAAGTTTGAAGGAAAATAGTGGACTATAGTTCTAGAATTTTGAAAAAACCCCATAGTAAGAAACTCAAAATCTTACAGACTATAACTCACGGTGGGAGGCATGATCAACTATCTTTTTTCATCTAGAATCGTCATATATTTGAAGTTCTCTTTTTTAGATTTTTCGCCGAAAAATCTTCTATGATAAGTGGCTCACCAACCTTCATTTTGAACTCTAGCTGTTGGATTAGATGAAGTGTGCCTCTTCTAAAACAAACTCGAATTTGGCAAAGGTCCAATGGTGGAGAATGAAGATATGACAGATTTTCTATTAGGTACTCACCGTCCCGAATTTGATTTTCTGATCCGTGACATTTTCATAAGTTTTTTAAAGTTCAAAGGTATTTTGGTAATTTATCACCCGTTAGATATATTATTATTATTTTTGTCAAAGCGAATAAGATTATTATATACTTTATAATTGACGATCAAAGCAACAATTAGCCAAACTTGGTTTGGTGGATAACATCCTCCATGCAAAATGAAGGCCAATTGTCAAAGCGAATAAGATTATTATATACTTTATTCCCAAAAACTATATCTAATTACAACTACTGCGTCTAAGAATCGTATTCCTCATAATAACAAGACATTAAGATTCCTTTCATTATATTTATATAAATATAATTCTCTCTTAAATCTTCTATCTTACTGTCAACCTTATCCTCTACTACATAAAATTCTCTATTTTCACATTCCTACGCTACTATAAATACTCAACTACTAAACAAAGCAAGTCATCACAAAGTTCTTTCCAATACCAAACGTTTACAATGACTATTGGATTGAATTTAGGCATTAACCTCGGTTTCTTTGATAATCATGGTCGTCCACGTCTAGGGCATCATTGTCATGGAAAATGGGTAGAGATCCCAAATCTTGATTCGCCTTGCATGCAAGAAATTTCAAGATTTGCAGTCGAAGAGTACAACCATCGATATAGAAAAAATTTGACATATCAATTCATATATGCAGCTTGGTATTTGGAAGTTGATGCACGAAGTGTGAAGTACCGTCTCCATATTCAAGTGGTACGCGGCTGTGGACGTATCAAAAGGTATGAAGCTATTGTGCTCGAACGTAACTCTGATTGCGGAAGAGAAAAGATACTTGAATCATTCAAGCGTGCATGTTGAAGAAGGGATCAAAGTTACTTTTAAAGTCATCATATCTATGTTACTTGTTATGATGTCACGTAATAAAATAAAAGGAAGTCTTATAAGTAATCTTCTCCCGTGCCCAAACTATTTGTATCATTAATCAAGTTCTTACATTTCTACCGACATTTCTATTAAATTATACAAATTAATTCATGATGAAACAAAAAAGAATCGAGTTTAACCCTAACTTTATCACACGTGGGCAATTTAAGAGTTGTTTGATTGAACATAAAAATAATAAATAAATAATAATTAAAATACACACATTTTAAAAGGTGTTATCATATTTGATTCTCATATTTTTATAATTAAAATTAGAATATTGAATGGGGTTTCCTGGTTATTTTGAGAATTTATTTTGGATAAAATATATATATATTTTCCATCCCTTAATTTTCTTCATAACAATTTTTATGCAATATAATTTAAAAAATAAATATTTTTCATCTCCTAATTTTCTTTGGACTCAATTATTTATTCTGTGTTTGATTATAAAATATGAGAAAAATCCCTTCATAAAAATGGATTAGAAGTTTATAATTTTGATGAATGAACCAAGTTGATTCGAGATAAAAAGTTATGAAAAAATAGGAAGAATCGATGAATTCGGGGTTTTTGATTGCGTAGGCGAAAGAGATGAACATGGAGGAGACACGTGCAAGCAACAAGCGGCGCAGCAAGATTGACTTAGCAAGTGACACGCGTCATGTTATGGATGGTGCAACGCGTCTGATGTCTCGAGTGATCTGACTCGTAGCCATGAATCGAGGCATGACTTGACAACCTGCTTGACCAAACAAAACACATAACACTAAAATAACTCACTAAACAAATTTCACTACCTATAAATTTTTTAGGATAGACATAATATAGTTAAACCAAGTAATGATGTTAAAATAACCATAATGTCCCTAGGTAAACTACCTCATATTTATGACCCAAACTATCTCTAAATATGATAAACTTTATAAGAGATCTTATTTTATGATGTTTCAAAGTCGTTAGAGCATGTTTAGGGCTAGACCAAAATTTAGGTACAAAATGACCAAAATATCGCTAGTGATCTTTAAAAGCTCAAACACCCTCCAAATAACTCAAGGATTTAAGAAAAACCTATTCACAATGACATAAAAAATTTCTCAAGATTTCAATAAGTTTGGAAAAGTTTGAAAACCTAAATGAAGAATATGGGATAAATGACCAAAATGCCCTTACAAGGACGTTGAGAAGTTTACAAAACCATAAGGATTTCTCAATGTTATAAGAGACTAGAACATGACCTTAAGGGTTATACAAGATCTCAAAGGTACTAAAATACTAACGGAAAAGTAAAGTCACCTCTAATGATCGAGAACCAAGATTCAAGATCCTTCTAGAATTTTCAAGGGGCACGTTATGACTTTATAGTACTTTGGATCAACTTAGGCATAAAATTATGAAATGTTCATGACATAATAGGAAAAGTTCTAGAATGCCCGTATCAAATAACCCCAAGAATTATGCACTTTAATAAATCCCTTCAAGGCCTTGATGTTAATAAAGAACCATGATATGAGCGTGTTATGAATTTATGTTATGCGTAGGGTTAGTCCTTAATTTTCAAGAATCAGGAGGCTCCCCTAGATCAAGAAGAACTCTAGATTCGTTCTTGAATTTGAAGAAATCATAATGCTGCCTCAAGTTAAGCTTTAGGGTTAGTCCTTGGTTTTCAAGAGACTAGGGAGCTACCCAACTCAAGATAAACTCATAGTTAACCCTTGATTTTTAAGCTACTAGGATACTACCTCATGATAAGATTTAGGGTAATTATTAACTTTCAAAAAATTAGGTGGCTATCCTACCACAAGCGAAGTCTTGGATATATGTTTCAAACTATGGCGCTTGGTATGTATGAAGCCTTGGACATATGTATCTAGAATATGCCGCTTGAAACATATAAAGCCTTGGCCATAGGTTTTCAAACTGCGTCACTTGAAACATATGAAGCCTTGGGTGAAGGTTTAAGATTACACTGCTTGGAACATAAGAAGCCTTGGGTGTAGGTCTCATACTACATTGTAGGGAACACATGAAGCCCTAGATACACGTTTTGACTACGTTGCTTGAAACACATGAAGCCTTGGACGTGTGTTCAGACTCTGTCACTTGAAATACATGAAGCCTTGGACATTGGTTGTCAAGTTCATGTCTTGTACAGTAAATCCTAGGGGATTGTCTTAGGGAGCAGAACAAGAACATAAGAAAAAGAAGGGAAATAATCAAAGACAAGAACAAGAAATAAGATTAAGGACAAGGACACAAACCAAGAACGAAGAATAAGAACTTGAACATAGATCAATATCCAAGTTCTCATAACCTTAGAACTAAGACCCTTGGGCCAAAACCAAGGTTAAGAACTCCAAACTTAGGACCAAAGTCCTCAAGCAAGATCATGACAAGAACTCATAACATAAGAATAGAACCTAAGAACCTAGGTTCTCAGGTCAAGAATAAGAATATGACAAGAAAGAGTGTGATACACTAGCACACCACAAAGATACGATTAAGAACCTACAAGTGAGCTACTTACTGTTGTATTCATTTAAGTTCTCTCATATTTTTCCGGTGATAAAAAGGAGTTGGTCAAGGATGGATGCAAATCTAGAGCAGGTTCCATACAAAGCCCCACTATTTCCATTTTTTTTAATTGTTTTAAGTTGTTCTGTATGCCTGACCCAATGTATCGAAACTATATTTTGTTTCAAATAAAATGTATTTATATTTTGTTTTAAATTCGAAAAATGTTACCGTCATTTTACTTTACCTTTTATGTTTTTAAAGATAGTACCAACTCGAGCCAAAAATCAGAGTCTTGACACTTATATAGCTAGAAAATACATGTTTAAGGCATTGGATGAACTGAGATAAACACATTGCAAGGGTGTTGATTTATGCCGAAGTTACTTAGCAGAGAGATCCAAGCATCAATTAGCCAAACTTGGTTTGCTCCATGCAAAATGAATAAGATTAGAATTTTAAAAGTATACTTTATTCCCAAAAAATATATATCTAATTACAGCTAATATGCAACCAACATTTCAACGAGTGGAATCATGCCATTTATGGAATCAAACCTTTCAAGAACACGCGCTTAACTTGCATTGGCAACGTTGGCCTCTATATCCAATGTGAGAGACCAATTACCTTAGTTAGAAGGAAGGCGTTCTCGTGACATAGTTTTCTAAGTACAATCCGAAATCCCAGCGATTACCAGGTGACCCATTAACTAATCTTTTTGACAACGGCTCAGTTCTCGTAACAAGACATTAAGATTCCTTTTATTATATTTGTGAATGTTTGCTGAATCCACCACACCTAAATGGGGGTGAGAGTTCTCTTATTTATAATCATTTACAGAATACAGAAATATGGTAAATTACAAATAATATGGAAATAGCAATAAAAGGAAAGAATAATAAATGAATACAATATATTTGCCATTAATAAAAGCGCAAATATGGTAACCCGTAATGTAAGGCAAATATAGATATTTGCCTTATAATGAACGGCCAACTATCCTTAACACCCCCCAGCAAGCTGAGCGTCGGATTTGAACGAACGTGAAGCTTGGATCTGAAAAATTCAAAAAGAGGTCAAGAAATACTCTTTGTGAAGATGTCAGCAACTTGGAGATGAGAGGGTACATATTGTGTGTGAAGTTTGCCAGCGATAACAAGTTCTCGAAGGAAATGATAATCTAGTTCAACATGTTTGGCTCGCTTGTGAGAAACGGGATTAGAGCTAAAAAAAATAGCACTTTTGTTGTCACATAAGAGTAAGGGCTGCTGTGAAATAGGGACCTTGAGGGCATGCAAAAGATGCGTAACCCAAAGAAGTTCAGCAGCAGTTGTGGCAAGAGCACGATACTCAGATTCACAGCTGGAGCGTGAGACAATAGGTTGCTTTTTGGCACTCCAAGAAACGAGATTGTTACCAAGATAAATAGAATAGCCGGATGTAGAACGACGAGTATCAGGACAACCAGCCCAGTCAGCATCCGAATAAGCGACTAGCGTACTAGGAACAGTGGATGGACGAAAGGTAAGACCAAAGTGGAGTGTTTCTTTGACATAGCGAAGAATACGTTTGACAGCAAGAAAGTGATCTGCAGTAGGGGCAGCAAGAATTGACTGACAAAATTAATAGCATAGGCAATATCTGGATGCGTAATAGTCAAGTACTGAAGGGCGTCAACAAGAGATCTGTAGAGAGTAGGATCAGAGAAAGGAGAACCATCAGCAGTCAGGTTTTGAGAAACAACCATGAAAGTGTGAACTGGTTTGCTATCGAGCAACTGAGCACGAGTAAGAATATCTCGAGTATATTTTAACTGACTAATAAAGAGACCATCAGGAGTGGGTGAAGCTTCAAGACCAAGAAAGTAACTGAGAGAACCCAAATCTATGGTAGCAAACTCAGAATGAAGCTTGCGAGTAAAGCTGTCAATAAGAGATGAGTTGTTGCCGGTAACAATAATGTCATCAACATAAAGAAGCAAATAGATAAGGTTAGATTGCTAATGAAAGACAAAAAGGGACATGTCAGCGCGACTGCAAGAAAACCCAAGTGTGAGAAGAAATGAGCTAAAACGTTGAAACAAGCACGACGAGCTTGCTTTAAGCCATAGAGGCTTTCTTTAATAGACAAACATGAGTGGGAAATCGATGATCAATATACCCAGGAGGTTGTTCCATATGAACACGTTCAATAAGAGTTCCATTGAGAAAAGCATTCTTGACATCAAGTTGTCGAAGAGGCCATTTATTTGTGACTGCAATAGAAAGCACAACACAGACAGTGGTAGCTTTGACAACCGGACTGAAAGTGTCAGTGTAGTCAAGACAAATAACCTGAGTATAACCTTTGGCAACAAGACGAGCCTTGAAACGCTCAACGGATCCATCAGGCAAATATTTAATACGAAACACTCATTTAGAGCCCACGATGTTGGTGTTGGCAGGGCGAGGAACAAAAGTCCAAGTATCCTTTTGTTGTAACGCTCGAATTTCTTCATCCATGGCAGCCACCCAAGTAGGATTCTTAGCCGCAGATTTGAATCTTTTTGGCTCAGTGGATGCAAGAAGAGCAGAAAGAAGTCTAGATGAGCCCAAAATACCAAGATTTGCTGGATGACGAGTCTTGAATATACCACCTTTGGCTCGTGTGATCATAGGATGAGTGCCCAAAGAAGAGAAATCAATAGGAGGTTCAATAGAGGTCGAATTAGAAGTCGAGGGTGGCAAAGTGGAACCTGCAAGAGAAGTATCAACCTGCACAGACTCATCTACAAGGTCAGAACAAATACCACACGGGGATGAACTGGATCAAAGAATGTGCAGTGATGAAGTGGTAGGGGGGGATGAATCAATATGATGAAGATGTGGTTCCAAGAAATTGGAAATAGGAAGAGAGGAAAGAGGTTGGGCCTAGGGAGTTAAGGACAGTAGGAAAGTGAGTTTCATCAAATTGAGCATGGCAGGTGATATATAACTTAGTGGTGGCGGGATCAAGACAACGGAACCCTTTATGAGCAGGACTATAACCCAAAAAAATACAAGGAATGCTGTGGGGAGAAAGCTTGTTAGGCATATAATCACGCAAATAAGGATAAACACGATAACCAAAGGGATGAAAATTATCATAATGTGGAGTGTAGCCATAAAGGAGTTCAAAGGGTGACTTACCTCCAAGAAGTGGAGTAGGCAACCGGTTGATAATATAAGCTGCAGTGTTGAAGGCGTCAACCCAAAACCGAGGAGAAAGATGAGAGTGAAAGAGAAGGGCCAAGTCAGTCTCAGTCACATGACAATGTTTTCTCTCAGCACGTCCATTTTGAGCAGGTGTATATGAACAAGAGAGTTGATGGTGGATGCCAGAATTACGTAAATGAGTTTTGAAACAAGTACTAGTAAATTCGGTACCACCATTGCTTTGAAATACCTTGATACGAGAAGAATATTGATTTTCCACAAATTTTTGAAATTGAAGAAAAATATCAAAAAAATCTGATTTAAATTTTAAAGGGTAAAACCAAGTGAATCGAGAATAATCATCAATAAAACTAACATAATAAAGAAAACCCGAATTTGATTTGACGGGAGAAGGACCCCAAAGATCACAATGAATAAGATCTAACACATAAGACGACCTACGTTCATTGCGGGAATAAGGCAATCGATGACTTTTCGTAAGCTGACAAGTATTACATAATGATGGAGAAGGCAATAAAGACGTAAGAGAAAGATGACCTTTTCTATTTAAAAAAGAAATAACAGAATGATTCACATGACCTAGACGAGCATGCCATAAATCATATGAAGCACGTAAAGATTTGTTTCTAAGGGCTGAAATAAAAGCAGAGTTGTCGCGCTCCAGCACATATAGCCCTCCATCTCTTTTACCGGTTGCCACCACCCTTCCTGTTTGACGATTCTGGATAGTAATAAGATTATTAGTAAATGTAACGGAGAGAGGAAAGTCAGACGTTAATTTACTTATGGAAAGAAGATTTTTAGTGAGGTGAGGGACAACCAAGACATCTAATAAGTGAATATTTGGAACAGAAGAAAGAGTACCGGTGTGGGTAATGGGTAGGGATGCACCGTTTCCTACGATCACAGAGTCCTTACCCGTGTAATTTTTAAACTGATCCAGAATAGATGGGTCGGCAGTCATATGGGCCGAATCTCCAGTGTCCAGAAACCAATCAGCAGCATCGGGTCCAGCAATAGAACATGACGTGTTAAATACTTCAGCAAGGTGAGCATGAGAAGAATCAGGTCGAACATACCGTTGGTTGCAGCGGTCAGCATAATGGCCCTCTTTGCGGCATATTTGACAGTGAGGTGGTCGACAACCCTGACTTGAGTGGGTTCGTCCTCGACTAGAAGAGTTGTTTTTGTGAGAATAAGAATGACCTCGCTGGTTGGTAAAGGAAGCAGGGTGGCTTCCATGGGTGCGACCACGATTAGTGGCAGTGAATGCTGTAGAAGTGGAGTCAGAGGACTCAAGGGAGTGCTGGAACAACTCAAAACTTTCAGCTTTAAAGACTAAATCTGCAAAACAGGGGATAGGGGTGAGAGCCATCTAAGCAGTAGAAAAAGCTGAAAATTCGATGCTGAGTCCACGAAAGAACCAGTGCACTTTATCAATGTCCTCGACGGGTCTGCCAATGGCATGAAGTTGGTCACAAATTTTTTTGAAGGCACGGGCATACTCAGCAACAGGTTTGGTGCCACGTTTCATCAACTGCAAGTCATCCTTGAGTCTCAGTTCACGAGCTTTCGACTGATGGCTGAACGTAGTTTCCAACGCAAGCGAAACATCACGTGCAGTAGAGAGACCAACGACAACAGCCATGGCTTCCTCAATGAGAGAGAAGAGCAGGAGACAGAGAAGTCGTTGATCGGCTGCTCTCCATGCCAAATATTTGGGGTTGAGTGTTGAGGAGGTTTCTGGTTTAAAGCGAGGTGGTGGAATCATAGTTCCATCGACATAGCCCAGCATGTCTTGACTCTCAAGGAGAGGGAGAAGTTGGCTTTTCCAAAGAAGATAATTGGAGGAAGAAAATTTGATGGTGATCATATGGATTAGAGTATTGAAAGGAAGAAGATGATAAGAAGATTCGGAAGCATAGAGAAGAAAAGATCAAGGTTGTTAAACCAAAAGGGCTCTGATACCATGTGAATGTTTGCTGAATACACTGCACCTAAATGGGGGTGAAAGTTCTCTTATTTATAATCCTTTACAGAATACAGAAATATGGTAAATTACAAATAATATGGAAATAACAATAAAAGGAAAGAATAATAAATGAATACAATATATTTGCCCTTAATAAAAGGGCAAATATAGATATTTGCCTTATAATGAACGGTCAACTATCCTTAACAATATTTATACAATTATATCTCTTAATCTTCTTTTTTTTATTGTCAACTTTATTGTCTACTACATAAAATTTAATATTTTCACATTCCTACACTCCTATAAATACTCAACTATTAAACAAAACAAGCCTATCACAAAGTTCTTTTCATACTATATCACACATCCCAAGCAACCTCGGTTTCTTTGATCCGCATGGTCATCCACGTCTAGGGCATCATTGTCATGGCAACTGGGTAGCTATTCCAAATCTCGATTCGCCTTGCATGCAAGAACAAAGTTTGCAGTTGGTACAACAATCAATGTAGGAAAAATTTGACATATCAACACACATTTGAAGCTTGATATTTGGAAGTTGATGCACGAAGCGTGAAGTACCGTCTCCATATTCAAGTGGTACGCGGCTGTGGACGCATCAAAAAGTAGGAAGCTATTGTGCTTGAATGTAACTCAAACTGCAAAAGAAACAAGATACTTGAATCATTCAAGCGTACATGTTAAATAAGTGATTAAACTTTTAAAGTCGTCATATCTATGTCTTTCATTATGAGAAGAAGTCGTATAAGTAATCTTCTCTATGTGCCAAAACTATATGTATCATTAATCACCTGCCAGCATTTCTATTAAATTATATAAATTAGTTCATGATGAAACAAAAATAGAGCATAACCCTCCCAATGATAGTCAACTTTGTCACACGTGGGCAATTTAAGAGTTATTTGAACATTCAACAAAAAAAAAATAATACATATTTTTTTAATAAGTGTTACCTTAACAAACTTTCCCGGTACATATTTGGATTTAGGTTGGTTTTATTGTATTTTTAAATTTTATGATATTATTTTAAAATTTTTATGTTACAATTAATGAGTGGACATGAGATACTGATGGACATCAGAGTTACAACTTTTCAATTGACCATGAGTTACTCTAAGGTTCCTTTACATTTTTTGTGTTTAGATTTGTGGCTAGAGTTATTCAAATAGTTTTGATTAAGTAATCTTGTGGAGTGATTTGAATTACGAGTTTAGAAATGAGTTTTCTTTACTCTTAATCTAAATAATGAAAGTAATCCGTTCTAAAACTTTCCCTTGACTTGATTCCTTATCGTTTTTTGGGTTCTTGGATATTTTAGATCAAAAAGTCTCATTCTTCAACAAGTTTTTGGATTGAAATCCCAAAAGTTTCATAATACCTACATTAGTCATTCTTGGGTGTCGTGGAAGTCTACTAGGTTCCTAGGGCAGCCAGGCGGCTTATGCATGGACTCATGACTCCATAATAATATAGATCGACTCCTCAAATCTAGCTTAGTCTGGGAGCACTAGGGTCTATACCCACTGACCGCCGCTCACGATCATACGACGATGCTCAGCCTACTGGAAGCATCCTGATCTAATTCATCGTCTAGCCAACCTGACTTTAGCGCCCTAGTCTTATCTCATCGTTGTTATCTACGCCCTACACGAAGAGCACGCAATCAATCGTTGGAGCTAACATACAACTTTTCATGCAAACAAACAAACACACTTAATGGGAAAATAACGTCCATCAATCACTCGAAGCATAGATCATAATATCAAAGTCATGAATGCACAGAATAATCAGTGTGGCATCTAGGACTCGTCTGGAAACTCTCACACTACCTGCCTTGACTCTATGAATGGCCAACAATAACTTGTCCGCAGGGGTGGATACTGTGAGGGTAAACTCTAAAGGCTCAAGCTCTAGATGGGGATGCTCAACAAACCTTTCCAAGATAAAGGAGTGCATAGAACCAAAATCGAACCATGTAAAAGCTGAATGACCAAAAATGGACAGTATACCTGTCACCATTATGTCAAGCTCATCAAACTTCTATTGTTGCATGGGCTACAACTCACTTGTTCTACTAATGCTAATCTCCTCGACCTCTCTGATTCTACCCTATAGGTCGGTTTGCCTTCTAGAATTTCTTATACAGGTAGTCAGCAACACGATGGTCTGGCCACAACAGAAACATCTCATTGTTCCCGCCAGACATTCACCTTCTACTCTTGGGCGTTGGCCCATCAGTTGTCATTCTTCTATTAGGAGCCATAATTTATAGGTAGATAGAAACTTTTGGATCATTACCACGCAGAAACGTCAATCAATCATGATAAAATAATTGCAATCCAAATAAACACTTTAGGCTCACTAGATACCTTCTCATAAAAGCTTATTCTATAATTCTAAGTTCAAATTCAAGTTCAAATAATTTAGGTGGGTCGACAAGTTGAGCCACAGAGATTTACGACTCACTACATAAAACTAAAGTATACATGACCTAAACCTCGACACATTTGATGTCAATTTGTCACAACCCATTGAGGTTTCGTAAACACGGGCCATGACTAAGAAACCATGGAAAAGTGAACACATGAAAACAAAACTAGTGAAACTAATGAAATATTACATGAAAATTAAAGTCATACAATACCTTTGTTAAAACCCGTGCAAAACGTTATAAAATGAGTGATGTTTAATTTATTCACAAGATGGAGGAATGGGAACGAAATACAAAACATATGCAATGACAACCCAAGAAATATAAACAACTTAAACGCCCTAGGTCGACACCCCCTTGTGGCTAAGAGGTTACAAGCTCTCCCCCGCCTCGACCAGCAACATCATATATCTGGAAAAAAGTGAAGAAAGGGGTGGGTATAAAATTACTCAATAAGCAACCTACTTGTAAGCCCTTATAGTATCCTTAACCTGGTAGGTGAGCACGAGCTTTTCTCAAGGCTCTAAGTAATTTAGGCTTAATTTCTATTGTTATCGAGCAACTGGGGAAGCCCAAAAGTATTGAGCAAATCTCTAGTCTGAAACTTATCCATAGGAATCTGTATAGGTTTTCCAATCTTTTTGGTCTTTGATTTAGGTAGCTTGCTTCGCTTACGTAGCAAATAACCAACCTCGTGAGTTGAAACACTACCTCATAAAGTTCTAATGGGACAGTATGGTGTATGCTAGTCTGAACATCATCCATTGGAGGTTAGCTGGCAAGCCCTTCCTCGGTATCATAAACTCACTCTACTTTGGGGGACCAACCTCATGTGCATGCCAGCTACTATGTCAACTTTTGTGGTCTCACAACCTCTCTTAGGGCGAGCTTTCAGCTTAGTAGCCCTCTTCAGGAGACCGTGGCTATTTCCATAAGGTTGGGGCACCTAGTCGTTATGACACACTACCCTAATTGGCCTAGCCTAGCTCGACAGTGCTGGTGAGTGGAAAGGGTTGTAGAGACTGATGACACCATTGATACTATTGTTAATTGGAGAGCTACCTTAGTCATTATTGAGTGATGGAGATATACTAGGTTTCTAGAATAACTATGCGACTTAATCATAGACTCTGAACACTGGGATACTTTGTTGACTTCTGACAATCGCGAGGAAATCGTCAATAGAATAAAAACGGCCCAATGAAATTTGTTAGAAGAAAAAAATATCCGAAAAATAATATAGAGAGAAAGTAGACAAGATGGATCTCATTTCTCATTAATTGAGATATTAAAATAGCAAATTATATCCTAAAAATGGAAAGACGTGGGCAAGTTAATTTAGGTTCGATCCCACTCACTTTAATTGTGTGGGTTTAACAAAATAATAGTTACCTCAAAAATAGTTAACTAAAAATTAGGATTACTTTCACAAGGTAGGGATTTACTCAAAGTTAGGAATTTATCTAACATACTTAGTACTTACTCATCGAGTCTAGCTTTGTCTTGGAGCATTAAGGTATAGACCCATTAACCGTCGTTCATGATCCTAAGGTGCTTAGTCTATTGGATGCATTTTATGTAGGTAAATATGAGTATTGTTATACTTCCAACATCAGCAGGGTACAGTCTGGGAAGGGTTGAATGTGTAGTACTTCTCTACACATGACCCATACACGTGCACATAGACCCACTTGGGGGTCTGACTATAGGCTAGTGTACGCTCATGCTGCTAGAAGCTATAGAGGGACCGGACATGATATATTTGAGATTTCATATTTATTAAGCCAAGTTTGGAACCTAAACAAGTTAGGACCCAAGAAACACCTAAATGAAACACCTCAAGACTCAAGACTCTTCTAGAACCCTCTAAAGAATTCATTATGACTCTGACTTTCTAGAATAACTCATGCTAGATATATGATGGGTCATATGTTTGTGAATGCATGCTACAACTTATGCCTCAAAAATTATGAACCTTAGAAACTTACCAAATTGAGAACCAAGAACAATACCATACAAAATCTACAACTTCCAAGGTAAGAAAAATGCTAAGTAATGTGAGCTTATAAACTTGACTAAGTAGAATAAGTCGCTAACTTATTATTGAGTAACTTTAGAGAATTATTATGAGACTTAGTGGAATAAGTTACTCACCAATGGAGCAATTATAGAAGAATTGGTAGTAATTGCCAAATTATGGACAAATTTTGTGGTTGTGGACTAAGTTTTATGCTTTAATTAGGAAGATCGTTGGTAATTTTTAACTTTGAGTAGAAATTTTAGAAAACAAGTTAATACTCATGAGAATATGTTTTTTTTCACAACACAGCAACAAAGAGAATTAAAAAGCCAAGTGCTTAAGGTTTCCTTTGCTCCACAAAGCTCTTGTTTCCCTCACCTTGATGAGATGTCTTGCACCATGTTATGGGTATCCAAAAATTTGCAGGATGTTCATATGGTTGAGAAATAAACTTAAATGAAAGAGAGAAGAAAAAAGAAATGATTATGATTTTTTTTGTTTGTTATTTGGATAAAAACTGTTATTTGGATAAAAAGACTATTACTAAATTTGAGAGGGAAAAGGCTTGTCTGATAGAGAAAAGTGAGGGCAGGAAATTTGATTAGGAAAAAGAAAAGTGAAGGAAGTTAGGGCCAGCAAAACTTAAAAGTGGGTTATGTATGGTTGTAAAATGTGTAGAGAAATAAAGAACAAGAGTAGAAGAAAAGCATAAAGCAATTTATTGTCTAAATTTTTGTATAATAACCTTTTGAGAACTTTTTTTTCTCTTTGTCTCTCTCCCCTTTAGACATCCCCTCGAAAGTTTCGTGAGAGTTATCTAAATGAGCTAGATTCAGAGCGAGCGTTTTGTTTCGAGGTTGGTATCGGAGCGGCTTTATTTTTCAACAAATTGGTATTAGAGCAATTTCAATTTCAACACATATATGCATCGATCACGTGACTTTTATGATCTATCATGGAGAGTAATCTAGTGCTACAATAGAACAAGAAAAGAGTAAGTTACCTTAACCACAAATCAAGAACCTCCTAAGACCTTCCACGATACAGCATGCTCATGACTTAGACTACGCTGCTTGGAACACATGAAGCCTTAAGCTTAGTATTCAAACTATGCCGCTTGGAACGTATGAAGCCTTGGACATAGGTATTCAGGTTGTACCACAAGGCAAACCCTAGATGTAGGATTATACTACATCGCTTGGAACATAAGCCTTGGATGTAGGTTTTTAGACTATGCGGCTTGGAACGCATGAAACCTTAGAAATAGGTTTTTAGACTTATTAAAGGGCAAGCCCTAAGGTGTGGGTTTAGACTACGTCGATCGGAACGCATGAAACCTTGGACGTAGGTTAAGACTGTGTCACTTGAAACGCATGAAGCCTTAGACACAGGTTGTTAAGTTCATGACTAATACCATAAATCCTAGAGGGAGTCTCTTGGGAAATGAATCAAAAAAAAAATAAGAACCTAGAAAGTACCAATAACAAGATAAAGATCAAGGTCTAGAACATGGATCAAGATCCAAGTTCAAAGGACAAGAACCAAGAACCACAATACTAAGACCCTTAGAGAATAACCAAAGTTTCAAAATCCAAAGACCAAGATCCTCAGGATAGAGCGTGATAAGAACCCTAAATCAAGGATA
Organism: Cucurbita moschata; assembly: GCF_002738365.1. Classification (NCBI taxonomy): domain Eukaryota; kingdom Viridiplantae; phylum Streptophyta; class Magnoliopsida; order Cucurbitales; family Cucurbitaceae; genus Cucurbita; species Cucurbita moschata. Next base: position 211,894 of record NW_019268599.1, on the reverse strand, counting down.
GAGCGCGATAAGAACCCTAAATCAAGAAAAGAACTAAGGGGACTAAGTATTTACCACAAGAACCGAAACAAAACAAGAAAGAGTGTGGTACCTAACATATCAGTGACACGATTAAGAGCCTACTGAGTCTTGTACTCATTCCTTATTTTCCATTTTTTTTTCAGGAAAGAAGGAGCTAATCGAGGTCGGAAGCGGACTCTGGAGCAAGTGTCATAGACAAGTCTCACTCGTCGTCCTCAACCCTTTTTGTTTTAAAATGTTTTATGTCGTTTCTTTTTTTTTTTTTTTTTA
>NW_019268599.1:146848-210586 GCF_002738365.1 Cucurbita moschata | reverse complement strand
TTTTTTTTTTTTTTTTTTTTTTAACTATTATGTTGTGTTTTAAATCTTTCATATATAAACACTATTTTGTTACAATATAAATATAAAGTATATTATGTTTCAAATTTTCTTTGGTTTATTTCGTGAAAAACTTACTCGGCTTTTTGGAGTCATTGGTCGCCCGTCCTTACATTAAACTTCAATTAAAGCACTACAAAATGTCTTCATAGCATCTTATATAAGCTATATTTTCATATTTTATCATAACATCCATTATAACTATACAAAAATAATATAAAAAATCTCAGATTTTTAATAACATGGGTATCAAAAGTTACAAAAAAAAAAAAATACTATAAAAAAAAGTCTAAAATAGCATTTTTTTATAAGTCATCGTACCCACGATTTCTTGTAGCGACCAGAATACAAAGCATATATTTTTCATTTTTTTTTTCTTTTCTTAAGGGAAGTGATTTAAGATAGTGAGGTAAAGTTGTTAATGATTTTAACAACAGAAAATACAGCAAATGTCTTCACAAAGTGCATAGTTTGTAGCAATTTGTGGAGTTAAAATTGATTTATGTGCTATCTACTTTTTATTAGCTACCCAAACTTGGTTTGCTGGATAATAGCCTCCATGCAACAAAGCCAATAAGATTAGTATGTTAAAAGTATACATATTCTACAACTAATATGCAAATGGGATCATACCTTCTGAGGAATCAAACCCTTTAACCAAGAACCTTTTCTCTTTTACTCCCTCAACGTCCAAGAATCATATTCCCAATAACTAGACATTAAGATGATCCGTTTTATTATATGTATACAATCCTCTGTGTCAACCTTATCGTCTACTACCTACACTTCTATAAATACTCACTACTAAACCAAGCAAGCCATCACAAACTCTTTTCATACTATATCAAACGTCACAATGCCTATTGAACTGAACCTCGGCATCAACGTCGGTATATTTGACCCGCATGGTCGTCCACGTCTAGGGCATCATTGTCATGGCAAATGGGTATCAATCCCACATCTCGATTCGCCTTGCATACAAGAAATTGCAAAGTTTGCAGTGCATGAGTACAACCATTGACATAGGGAAAATTTGGTATATAAACACGTATATGAAGCTTGGTATTTGGAAGTTGATGCGCGAAGCCTGAAGTACCGCCTTCATATTCAAGTGGCACGCTGTTGTGGACGTATAGAAAAGTATGAAGCTATTGTGCTCGAACGTCACTCTGACTGCGGAAGAGACAAGATATTTGAATCATACAAACGTGTATGTTAAAGAAGTGATCAAACTTCCTTTTAAACTCATCATATCTATGTCACACGTGTTGTAATGGATTTGATGATCTACTACTAATGAAATAAAATGATGTCTTATGAGTAATCTTCTCCCTATTCTCAAATTATATATTATTAATCAAGTTCGATATTCTACTAAATTAACAATTCATTTTCTTTTTATGTACTTAAAAATATTTTGGGCATAAAATTTAATACCAATTTATAGCTTAGCCAAGTTATTTGTGACCCAAGCCCAGACGTACAAGGAATCCAGTGGGCCATAGTGAAGCCCAGTCTGCAACCAGTTCGGTCCAATGCTCCTCGACTTCGTGTCGTTTTCCTTCGGTTCACACGTGTCTTGACATGTGACCAGCTTGCAAGCCGCACACAATCTCGGTTCGGCTCAGGGTGTTTTCGGTTCGGCTCCAACGGCTCGGCTTCTCAGCGTAGACGGCTTGGTATACAAAAATATATCGATTTCTAGGTTTATGACCCTTCTAAAATCATTCTTTATCTCAGTTAAGACATTTTAGATCACAAAGACTCCTAGTTACCAAGTTTAATTAGGTTTAGGGTTTATATCATCATGTTTAGCTAGGTTAAGTTACTAAGGGGACTAGAAAATTATTAGTTCGACCAATGCCAACCAAGTAAATGACCTAGCTGTTGGAGTTAGCTTGTTGTTTGATTTAGGATGGTGCATGTCTTGTGGCTTTTGCAAGTACCAATGTAACGCTTATGTTATGTGATGTTTGTATGTTCTATGTATTGGTATGAGACGTATGTCACGTATGCATGTATATTCGTTATACTATTTTTAATGAAAGAACTGAAATATCATGTATAAAAATTTATGTCTTACCGGTAAAGTTTTTGATGGATTTTGAGATGTTGGCCATGCATACATGTTACATTTATGAATTATGTTATGAAAGATAAGAGAAAGGAAATGAAATGAAATCAACGTTATGTTATGAAATGTAAATTATGGGATCTCATGCATGTTTCTATGTCAAGTGCATCGAGATACTTTTCTATTATGTTATGTTAGTACAGACGCGTACGTTCGATAGTTATGGTCGCTATGATATCATGTGGGCCTTTCTTTTTTTGTGGCGTCCGATGATGTATAATGTGTTGTGTCCGACCAAGTTAGATCTAGAGGGTACGTATTCGAGCACGCCTGGTGGGACTATTGAGCATACGTGGGCCGTGTATGGAAAAGTATCATGTATCCAATTATGTCGGGAACTGGAAAGAACCTAAGGTTATGTATGTTTATAAATGATAGGTCTCACTCATGTATTGTACGTGTTTGCATATCTAACCCCAACAGTGGGGTGACTTACTAAGTATTTCATAATAAACTCGAGTCACATACTACCCTTTTCAAATAAAGATAAAGCTTGTATGCATGGATGGCACTGAATGCTGGGAAGGCCATAGAAGTCAAAATAGGGCCTAATAGGGCCGTTGTTGCTTTGAGTTTTAAATTAATAGTTTATAGGTCACATTGAATATAATTTAGTAATTGATAGGTATTTTATTGCAGTTTGATTTATATTTAAAACTATATTAGGTTTAATTTCATATTTTGAACGGAATGTGTAAGTCTATGTCTTTATTTTAAAGATGTTGATTATGAATTTCCGCATTTATGACTTCAGCATGCATGAGTTTACGTCACTAATCAGGTTAAGAAAATTAGGGGCGTTAGAATAACTTTACTCTCTTTCTCCCTTATCCTTTTGGCAAATCGAGTATAAGCAAGGGTCATTAGTTTGAGCATCTATGATCTCCTATCTTAGGTTTTGTTGAACTCATAGTTGACTCAACCTTCTCATGGTACCTCTTGCCACTACTTCTATTCCAACTCTAACTATATCTTTTTGCAATCTCAATTGTCGGGTAACCAAAGATTAAGAATAGGTTATTTTCCTGCTTAGGACATATGGTGCAACATTAAGGGTTAAGGTTTAGAGTTTAGGTTTACCCGGGTGATATATTATCTCAATGTAATAGTATTTGACTAACTCAAACCAGTATCTTTACCTCATCTTAAATTCCTTAAGGAGAAAACAAATATTTCAGACTTTTATGGTGGGTAAAGATTTGGATACACTCGTCGTACACTGTCGCCGTATCTTCAGAGCAAACACTATTGTTGCTACCTCTAGGTCATGTGTCAAGTAATTCTTCTTATATTCTTTCAATTTTCTCGAGGCATAAACTATAACCTAACCATTCTACATCAGAAAATAACCTAGCCTATTTCCCGATGCATCATTGTAAACCAAAAAGTTGCCCAAACTTTCTGGCACAACAAGCACCAACGTTGTCACCAGTCACTGCTTAATTTCCCTGAAACTTTGTCACAAGTGTTGTTCCCTGAGAACACCTTCCCTTCTCGTTAACTAAGTGAGGGTGGCAACTATTTTAGAGAAGTCTTGGATAAATCTTCTTTAAGTCACCTATTAACTCAAGAAACTTCTCACTTTAGTTGTTGAGGTAGGTCGGGGCAATCCATGGTTGCCTCAACTTTAGCTTGATCCACTAAGATGTCACTTCCTAACTCGACATGTCCTAAGAAAGTCACTTTCTTCCGCTAAAACTCACACTTAAAAAACTTTGTGTAAAGTTGATGCGCTTTCAACATCGACAATACTTTGCACAGGTATGCCTCATGCTCTCCATCGCTCTTAGAATATATTAATATTTCATCAATAAAGACTATAACAAACATGTTTAAGAAGTACTTAAATACCTTGTTCATAATATCCATAATTGTTGTTGGGGCATTTGTTAGACCGAACAACATCATAGTAAATTCATAATGGTTGTACTGACTTCTGAAAGTCACCTTGGTAATGTCACTTTCCCTAATTCGTAATTTGTGGTATCTTGACCTCAAGTCAATTTTAGAGAACACTAATGCACCTTGCATTTGGTCAAAATAGATCATCAATACAAGAAACTGGATACTTGTTCTTAATCATCACCTTGTTCAGTTTTCTACAGTTGATACATAATCGTAAGTCCCGTCTTTCTTCTTGACAAACAATATTGGTGCTCCCTAAGGTGACACACTTGGCTTAATAGAGCTTCGATATAGAAGATCTTGTAACTACTTCTTCAATTCAGCAGGGGTCATCCTGTAAGGTGCTTTAGAAATCAGGCTATCTCTAGTTAAAGCTCGATTCCGAAGTCTATATTCCTCGGAGGAAATCCATCTTCGAACTTTTGTACCACCAGCACTTTTGCCACACAGCCTACTTCTTGTCTCACATTAGTAACATTGGCCAATAAAGCCCAAGCACCATGGACAATTAGCTTATTTGCCTCTAGAGCTATAACATTTGGTGTACTTTGAGAATCCCATGGTCATTCTAACCTACTATTTGCACTAGCTCATCAGCTATTAATATTTTTCCGCAAGGAAACAAACAATTTGTACCCTAAAGGCTCTAGTCTTGACCGTGCATATCATATAAAAGTAGTAGATATAAACAAGTGTGAGGATCCATAATCAAATAGTAAAAATGCATGAAAGTCAAGCACGAATGGAGTACCTGTCACTATAGTGTCTGTATTATTGGACCTCTTTCTAGTAGTTGCCCTAACAATGCCTCTATTCTGTCAAACCTCCTCGGCTACCTTGCCCAAACCCTTAAGCTATGTTTTCTTCATGTCGTATTCTATAGAGGCGGTCAATCCTCTTATGGCTCACTCTTGCCATAGTGGAAGCATACATTTATGCCCGCTTTGCACTCACCCATATCTCTAATATCACAAGTAGGACAAATTAGTCTCTTCAGTCCACCGTCTCTAACACCCTAAACTAATATTTTATAGAAAAAAAATATAATATAATATTCAACATAATTTTTAAAAATTCAAAATTTAATAGTAGTATAAGTTCAACACTTAAATGAACCTCTCTATGATTTTGTAGAATCTAAATAAAAATAGATTTTATATTGGATTTTTTTTTTTCCAATAGTAAAAGTTAATTAATCTAAATTATAAACAAATCCAAAATGAACAAAAATAATAATAATAATAAATAAAAATAATCAAACAGGGAAAAGGGAAAATTTGATGGCACTAGATTCAACTTTATAAAAACACAAAAAGTGGGACGATAAATTTTATCTTTAAAACATTATTTTATTCTCTGTTTTAATATATGTATTTTATAATGTCCAAATTTAGTCATATATTCTAATAATCATACTATACTTTATAGGATAAAAGTTAAAAATTATACTACATTTTGCAACAAAGTTGGGTATTTTTCGATTAAGGGGTCAAATTTTCGGACCAAAAACTTTTCTTTATTTATTTTTTTTCTTTAAAATAGTCAATTAATGAATCATATTCGCATGAAACTAGACATGAACATACTCGATAAGTATTGAATTATTTTCATACGATATCAAAGATTGCGATGAATTTGAGCGGGCTTTGATATCTAGCTTGATTTGTTTGATTGCGTCGTTTGTCCATATCCAAGGCATAATTGTCATGGAAAATGGATAGTAATCTCAAATGTCACAGGACGTTGCGTGTGAGAAGATGCCAAGTTTGCGTTACTTGAGTACAACTATATAAGACCATTGAATACTTGAAATACAAGAAGAGATATGAAGCTTGGTATTTGAATTTGAATGAGAGGTGCTTAAAGTACGTCTCTTCTTCATGTGGCAATTGTTTGACACGTGCGAAGAATTACGAGGCTATTGTGCTCGACCTCGAAAAGTGAGTGTGCACAAAGACTTTAAAACTTCTCATTCAATGCATCATATGTATATGGAATAGGACTAATGTACCCCATTAATTAACTAATCCTATTCTACACCAACATCTAGATATTGTCTGAAAAATACTAAAGCTCTAAAGTGAGTATAAAATATTTGGTAAGGAATTGTAATCTCATGGCATTCCAAAAAGTTATTGGAATGCCATGAGATTACAATTAAGTTATCAATAGGCTAGGCTAAGTTATATCGTGGGGTGATACTTAGCTATCAAGATGTCACTGGGACTGTGGTTCTTGTTGACTATACCCTTAGAGCTAAGACATAAGTATTAAGTTATTGGATTAGGCTCGAAGAATTTCATCTTAAGTGCACATCCTGATCACAAGATGTTAACTTACTCATAACTGTCCCATATCAACACATGTATATCAATCTCATACTTAAACATGTCAAAATCATAATTAAATCCTTCAAATTATCATAATAAAATACGATGCAAAGTTTTACGTCATTTAGAGTTCATTCAAGTCATACAATGAAGTAAAAGACTTGATAGGGGCATTTTCATCATTTTCACTCTTGACCATATTTAAGTCCTAAACATGCTAATATTCCTTTTAAATTCCACATACAGTCATTAAATCGAAGTCTAACCAAACTTTAGTACTTTCAAATTTCATGCTCAATCCAATCATTTTCATAGGTCACTTTAATCAATTACTTAATTTTTGGGTTCTATTCGATTATAATGAGTAGTAAAGGGTTCATTTGAAGTACTTGGTGGTTCAAGTCCTAAATCCTTCATATTTACTCGATATTAAGTAAAACTTCACACTAGAGTAAAAACCAAGATACCCGTACAAATATGGTTTGAGATAAGTCTAAAATGGCTAACATACCGACACTTAGTTTTCCTTCATTTGAAAATCTACATATTCTTAAGTTCCTCAATTTCGTCCTAATTCAATTCCAAATAGAATAATATCAAAACTGATAAAAAGATATCAAACGTGGATAAAGGAGTTATCCATGAGGCTCATATGCCTTCATGCACGACTGATGAAGCTTACATGTGCGCTTTCACACTCGACTATATGGTCTTAAATGCCTAAGGAAAAAAGTTTAAATCTAGCCCGATGTTGGTTTTTTTTTATTTATTTTACTTTGACCTTATTTACACGCCTCCAACAAGATTTCGAGTTTCATCTAGCATAAGTTGTTTGAATTTTCTTTCAATTCACTTGTGGACAACATAAGTCCTCTTCAAATACCAAAAATCATGTATTTCCTTTGATTTTCTAAATGGAACATTTGCATCCAAGCATAGGTCAGAAGATAAAAGGAGACAAAAGACTCGGATCTACAATCTTCTATGGCTACATAGGGCTAGACTGCTCCCATCCTCGACTAGCTACTCCGCTGGCATCTAAGAGAAGAAAACAACAAAGGTAAGTATAAAATATTCATTAAGTAACTTACGGGTAGACTTTTAGTTCAATCCAACTTCTAAATAAGTATCATGAGTCTAGAATTTAAGCTCTCAAAATTCAAGCCTAGCTTATCAAAGCAATCTGGTAGGTCCTAAGTGTTGTGCGCCGAAAGCGGAACAAATGTATTCACAACACCAATGAACAGAATTACACAAAGAGACACCAAGATATTTACGTGGTTCGAAGAGAAGAAGTTCCCCTACATCTACGGGTAGCAACCAATTACTAATAATCAAAGTATTACAAGTGAATACCTCACTATCACACTACAAAGACTCTCACCAATATGTCACTCCAGAAATACGATGTGACACACAAAACTCTCTCAAACTTTGATATCAAATTCCAATGTCAAATTCCGATATCAACAACCTTCTAAACACACCCTTTATAACGGGATAATTCATGTAGATTATTAATAAAAAAAAACCGCTGCATACTAAATGAGGATTTATAACTAAATTAAATAAGATATTAATTAAAATGGTTATAAATTAAACCACCAAATTAATATTCTTATTTAATCAAAATGGTTATATTTTGTATGAATTTAATTACTAAATTAAATAAAAAAAACTTATGACAATTTACAACACTAAGACGTCTAACTCAAAAATTCTCTTCCATCATTTACCTTCTCTAGGTCCTGAATGGTTCACCAGTGTTGATGTCGACGATCTCGTGAATGGCTAATCACGATACTTGGTAAACTATCCTAGTCGACTTACCTAAACTTATGTTGTGATCAAATGTATCCTAAACTTATGAGGAATGACCTCATATCTAGTTCCTGATGGTGTTAATATAACACATGCTGAAGCAATTTGGATCTTAAGCACTTTTAGAACATCAATTATTGTAAATAACTAGCATGTTCATAAGTATTAAAACTTAATGAGTTTAAATACTAACCTTTTGTAGTTCAAACTTCTTTTGCCTCACGAACCGGTTTCAAACCACCACTAGTGTCTTCTCCACTATCCTCCGGCCTTAGAACGGGATTGTGGAATCCGGTGAGTGACTAAACTTGGGAGGGATTTTGTATATGTGAAGAGAGTGTTTATGAGAGGTTTTTCTCAAGGTTTTTCACCAAGATGAAGAAGATCTTCCATGTATCATGATCACTCTATTTAAAGAGTCATGTTTGCATGTTCATGCAAATTTGAGATCACCAAATTTTGACACTTAAAATTCCACTCAAATGTTTGGGATTATGTGGCAAGCATGCATGTTTGAGTTAACCAAATTTTGACACTCAAAATTTCACTCAAACTTGTGGGGTTTATTTGGCAAACATGCAAGTTTAGTTAAACCAAATTTTGACACCTCAAAATTCCACTAACATGGATTTTTTCATTAGATGAAAGTCAACATTTTGACTTTCTTCATTTTAATTCAACAATTAATTTGAATAATGAATTTCAAATTAAAGTAACATTAAATGATTAATTAAACTATTTAATTAATATTTAATATTAATTCAAATGTCAATCCCAATCAATTCCGACACATAATTGATTAAGATATTTAAATCTTATTTAAATATCTCAGATTCTCTCTTAAACAAAACAAAATTGCGGTTAAATATATCGACGCATATTCCCTAATTTAAATTCGAACACTTCGAACTCACTCGTCACACTGTTCTATGGTTTAGTCCGATATGAGCTAGTAGAGGGACCTAATGGACCTATAGATCATGGGCTCCAACGATCCAAGATTAACCGGTTAAACTCATTAGCCTGGTTAACCAACATTCGTTAACTACTAGGACACTCCACTATAGCCTAGTAGTTGCACTCCCCTCACTATAGATATATTTCTGTCCATCTGATATAACCATGATTAGTAAGTCGATCCTTCACAGGTTGTTCGTAACTAGAGCTGGGTCAATTTACCGTTTTACCCCTGAAGTTACTTCTTGTTCCTTATGTCTCACTGATCCTCTAATGAACAATTGGTTTGTGGTCCAACCAGTAAACCGAATCCCTCTCAGGCCAATGAGAGGGTGGGGCCCCTTATTCAAGACCTGGAGTCAGTGCTTAAGGGAACTACCTTTCTTCTATCCCTAAAAGTGGGTAGGAGTGAATTCCGTCTTGCACCCCACGTCCTCAGCCATTCACCCAGTCTTACCCCTGAAATGGGAGGCCTGTTGAGTCGGCGAACTAGAGCCACTCTCACCCATGCAAATCTAAGGATAATTCCGAATAAACAGGAGTTCATGGTTAGCTCAGGATTAAAACCGAGTTACCTTGGTTATCGAATGAAAAGAAAATCAGTCTCCACAGTAAACGACATTATAAAGTGAGAGTGGTTTTCTTCATGGTCCGATCTTATGCAATACTCATTGCATAGGACGCCCCCACTCACATGTCTCCCCATATAAAATTTAGTGATCACATTGTTTATATCATATACAAAAGTAGGCCGCATCCATAGTGTCCCCAGAATAAGGTACTCAGCCTTATCCTTATATTATAGATCATTTTGACTATATACTTGAACTTGATCCCCTCTTATGTCTCTACATATAGTTCAAGTAATCATACTATAGCCAGAGTGTTCTTAGTTTATTGGATTTAGATTAATGATCGTAAAGTTCACTTCATTCAATAACAATTTTTACTTAATAAACATCAATAATAACTTTATTGAAAATATAATATATATTTGTTTACAAACTATGAGTTTTAGGACATAAAACCCAATAGTTCCAAAATTGAATGGCTTGTAAAGGGACATTATGGTATAAATCAATCAATACCTAATATTTATATACCAAGGGTTCGTTGTGAATCCATCTTAGGTCCATAATTTCATGGCAAGATCTATGGGAGAACTCAGTGTATGCCAACTACTTGGTAACTACTTGTACCCATGTAGTTCCTCACCCCTCTACAAGCGAGTTTATGGAGTATGAGCCCTGTTGGAAGGCCCCCGTCCATTTCACACATGATACTGGCACACGTTAAACTCAAGACTCGAGGTACTACCCTATCAAAGACCAATTTAGGTCTAAATCAATCGATACTCTCTCATTATCGACCAATCTAAGACTCTTAGTTTCGTTAGGAAATAAACAAGTTTGCTGAAGAACTTAGGAGTGAAATGGTTTGAACGAAGGGACGAATGCATCAAGCAAATGTAGAGACACATGTCAAGAATAGAGCTGAAGTGCAAACTTGAGACATTTGGAATGAAGTAACCAATAAGGAGGCATCACGTGGCATCATAAGAACACCACGACGCCCAACAACGTTTGGAACGAAGTGAATTGAAGGAAATCGGGTAAGTTTTATTGAAATTTTGGGATAACTCTTGTGGACGAAAAAACAGAAGAAATTGTTGGGGGAAGAAAATAACTCAAAAGCAAAAAGAGACCCTGCCATGCCAGATTTAAATAGCAAATAGGAAAAAAGAGGAACGTAATTAAAGTGCTTCCCGTAATTGCGTGGGTTTAACAGAAAAATAGTTAAACTAGGAATGATTTTAAACCTATGAATTTATCTAACAATCTCCAAGCCCTATAGTATATCTCGGTGTCCCAGCGGCATGTCCTCTAGACTCCACGTCTTGTTCAGCCACCTTTTCTTCGAGCTCGCACGCCACCAGTCCAGGTGGTTCATCTCCTCCCAGTAGGTCTTCCATCCTCGGTACCAGGCTACTTGATCATCATCGTGATTGGCATCCAACGTCGAATCTACAATACGTGGTGTTGCAAACTCCAGGGTGCAGCCGGAGTTGTGGTTGGGGTTGGCATAGGCATGCCCGGTGCAACTACTGGTGGCAGTGACGGTTTCTGATGTTGCGCTCCTCCTTCTCCGGGCTCGATGACGAGGTACTCCACCGTGAATTGATTTGGGTTTCAGTATGCCTCGATCATGTCGTTCCACTACCAGAAGGTGCTGGTTTAGAGGGTGTAGCCGAAGTTGTGGTTGGGGTTGGTGTAGGCATGCTCGATGTACCTATTGGTGGCAGTGACGGTTCTTGATGCTGCACTACTCCTTCTCCTGGCTCGGTAACGAGGTGCTCCACCACGAATTGATTTGGGTTTCGGTCTGCCTCGGTCACGTCGTTCCACTACCAGAAGGTGTTCTCGTCGAAGACAACGTCGCGCGACACGTGAGCTCGCCTCTTTCACCGATTTGAACGAACACTCGCTCCTCCTTCAGCTGAATTGGCTCCCCAACCGGTGCCTTTGTTACACCCAGCTAGAGCTCTTCTTCGGGATCTATCGACCCCTCACCAACAACACTCACCAAAGAAATTACGTCGTCGGATTTGACACCTGTTGTCTTTGAATGAGTGAGTGGGAGGAAATCATTACGAAGGAAAAAGAAATGATTGGGAGAAGAAAATAACGAAAAAACAAAAGAAAGACAGTATGCCTGATTACCGGATTATTTTATTTTTCTCTCACGTGTAATATTTAAATAACAAATTAGATCCTCCTCATAAAGAAATGGAATTTAATGAAAGCTTTTAGTAGACTTGAATTTAACAAAAATAGTTAGCTAAAAAAAATAGTAACTAAAAACTGATTTTAGACTAAATTCTATCCTTTTTCACTTGGCATCTAAGTCAGCATTTTTAGTGAAGAAGTGGAAAGAATAAGGTTGTGGAAGAAAGGTCCTCTCGTGTAGGAAAGTTGACCAAAAAAACAAGTGAAGTTTGACTTCAAAAATGGGAGCCCACGATAAAATTCATCCTCCAAAACCAAACCTTGATCTTAAGGGGAGGAAGAGGAAGAAAGTTGGTGAAAGAAGTGTGGGCTGATAAGCCCTTGAATCCCAACTCACAAGAAAAATTTATGGGTAAGCTCGGGCGAGAAAGCAGATTTTCGGTCAATTTTAACCGAGGATAAGCTTGAGCAATAGTCCATCGAGCAAGCAGGTTTTCAGCCAATTTTAACCGAGGATAAGCTTGAACAATAGTCCACAACATGGTAAGAACTTGGTCCCAACTTCTTGTAATCCCCACCTACAACTTTATGAAGGAATCGAGGACCAAAAGTCTCTATACAAAGCTGGTAAAGCTCGTTTGTAGGGCGAGATGCCCACACAGAATCATCCATGTTGCACTCTAAGTGAACCAATCTCATTTTGTCGAACTTGAGAACTAGAGAAATTTTGATACCAAAAGCTCGAGAACTAAGTACTCGAATGTTAACGAACAAGTGACCAAATTGGTCTTTTCTTAAATTTTACTTCTAGGAATTGCTTGGAAATGAACTAGTAGCTTAAGTTAACCAAGACTTAAAAAAACATGAAAGGTTTAAGCTAAGAACGGTGCCTTAAGTACTAAAATTGGACATTTTGTTCGAGAATCAAGTAACCTTAAATTAACCCACTAAATAGGCTCAGTTGCTTATAAAATTTTAATAAAAGGTAAAATTAATATATAAAATTGGGTGATCATTCAATAATGTCAAGGAACAAAACCAAAAATAGATGTAAAATGACCCTAATGTTATGTAAAATGACCCTAATGTTACGGTAGTAACATACTATTGATTTATGATCCAAATTACCTCTCAATGAAATTAATTTTATAAGAGGATTTATTGGATCATGTTTGAAGCTTGATCCAAGATTTAAATTTTAAATCACTAAAATGTCCCTACCTTAAGATTTATACATTCTAATGAACTCCAATGAGCTTGACTCACATGTGTGACGATCATGTCTAGTTAAGCTTAAGCTACATTGAAGTCATGATCAAGTCAAGTATATTTACCACTTATCCAAGCCCTAAAGTTACCATGACCCCTTCCAATTACTAAGTGCTACTCTTAACTCATGTTTTAAGTGACTCTTGACCTCTGACCACGAGGTGCATCATGATTTCATGTTTTCCTCATCTAGGTGGGATACCTTGCATCCTTTTTTCTTTAGCAGGAAGTCATATTCATATTTCCATGTTTTTCTCCGGGATGTCAGCTATGTTTCAGCAGGTTCCTCTGCCCCATATTATTGTAGGCATGTCTTAGTCATATTTTAGGATTTCCTGGCCATGTTTTCACAGGATGATACGTTCACATTCCTGATGTTCACCTATCACATGACCACTTTTTTATGGAGATTTGTCTAGAGACATGTTAGGAACTACTATCGGTAGACCATGTACCATGACTCATGACCACAAGCCAAGAAACCATGCCCAATTTCTAGTTAGAACAAGGAATAGTTTACCTTTAGCACCCACTATGGACACGATTAAGAAACTTATTAGTAGATTACTTTACGAAATCTTGTACTCACTTCATGTGTTTCCATGTTTTTTTAGGTAGATAGGAGTTGGATGGGGATGGGAGCAGATCTCGAGAGCAGAAGCCATAGAAAGCCACACCACTGCAAATAAAAATATACGTAAATATATGTATATTATATTTTTAAATTCCCTTTTGTTTTTTTTTTTTTAATCTTATATCGTGTTTTCATCTCATTTTATGGTACCATTCACCCTCCATAAACCCAAAAAAATCTAGTCATGACATAAACTTAACTTATATTTTGTACCATATAAATACATGTGTATATTTTATCTTTAAATTTTTTAGAGCCTTGTTTTTAAAAGCGATTTTTTTTAATTGTATTTTCACAACTTCTTTGCACCAATTTACATTGTGGCTCGTGATTTGAACAATTGATTTCGTGTCAGGATATTGATTAATCCATGTTATTCTTTCATCGTTCGAGACCCTAAACATGCATATTCTTAGCATATGAAGCCAAACTATTCATATTAAAGTATCTATCCATTCCCACCCGTATTTTTTGAACGTGACTACTTATTAAGGTGTTTTTAGGATCTTGATTTTCGTACTCCCAACGCTCTATTTTATTTTTTAAAATTTCTTGGATAAGTCCTAAATTGAGTCGAGAGGAGCTACTAAATTTAATATATTACCATTTATACTAAAATATTAGAACTTTCTCCGATCCATATTTATTTAATGCAATTTTGTAGTATAAATAATAATATTATTAGTAAAAGGAAAATTAAATATTAATTATTTATATGAGCATTTTCTTACCACAAAACTTCATATAAATGAGGGCTTCATTAGCCGTCCCGTACCGTCCGTCTTAAGGATTCAAACGGGTTTCCCTCATTCTCTCGGTTCCCGACCTAACCCTCCATTTTCAGCTCATCAAGAAGCCGAAGAACGATGTTGAAGCTACAGCGATGGTTTTCCAGGTATCGACTCCTCCTCTCGCCTTTTTAACTTCCATTTCTTACCACTCTGCTACTATCTCTTTGGTTTTCAATGCCTTTCTCTTCTTTCTCCTTGAACTGTCTGCTAAATCACTCTTAAAATCAATGTTCTTACCGCACTGTGCCCTATGCGACTCAATGTTCTTTTGTTACCTTCCATTTCTCTTTTCTGGCAATGCTGTTCGTTATCATCCATTCGTTTGTTTTCCCTCACTCCTCGATGTTCAAGGAAACGTAATTTTTTCTGGTAGGGATTCTACTTTCTACTGTTTTGTTTGTTTGTTTGTTTGTCTTATGGTTTTCCTTCAGTTGGAATTTTATAGTTGCCTTGTTGGGAGTTTTGCGATGTTTGTGTTAGCACTTTTATTTCCGGAAAGCTCGTTTTGAAAATGAAGTTGCGTTGGATGATTTCTAAAATGCTCGGAGTTGTTGGAAGATTTCAAGGTTTGGAGGGAAATCCTGTCCTTAAAGAGAATGGTTCCGGTATATAAGTTGGTTGATTATTTTGGAAGTGTGTTTATACTTCTTCCTGACTATACAGTCTAATGTGATGCATTTGATTTACTTTGTTATTTCTCTTTTTTTTTTAAAAAAAAGGTTTGTTTGTCTTATGGTTTTCCTTCAGTTGGATATTTTATAGTTGCCTTCTTGGGAACTTTGCGATGTTTATGTTAGCACTTTTATTTCCGGAAAGCTCGTTTTGAAAATGAAGTTGCGTTGGATGATTTCTAAAATACTCGGAGTTGTTGGAAGATTTCAAGGTTTGAAGGGAAATCCTGTCCTTAAAGAGAATGGTTCCTATATATAAGTTGGTTGATTATTTTGGAGCTGTGTTTATACTTCTTCCTGACTATATAGTCTATGTGATGCATTTGATTTACTTTGTTATTTCTCACTTTTTAGAAAAAGTTTGCACCTGCCCCAAGTCGTAAGACTTTGAAGAAATCAAGGGTTTTCCTTTAACACCCAAAGACCCTAACACACGACCTAAAAATAGATTATTTATAAGAATACATGAACAATAAGTTCTTAAAATAGATATTCAATCATATTTTAACTAAATTTTGTTCTAAAACATAGAACCCTGTTGCAAAATGTTCCTAAGCAAGTATTGAGGATTTTGATCTCTTCTTTCTAGCCTCTAGGGATTTAATTTTTCTCCATATTCTTGTAACCAGCGCCTTCGGTTCATCAATCCTCTAAATGTATTTTCCTGTAAATCTTTTATCACCCATGTTGTTTCCTCTTACAATGGGAGACTTGGTAGGTGAAAACTTCAAAGCAAGTAAGGTTTTTCTTTTTCATTTTTTTCTGAAGACTGGTTGCTTATCTTTATTCAAAGATCTTACTTCTTTGTGCTCTGCTAGTGGTGTGCTTTGTGCAAGCACAAATGTCAGGAGACTCGCACTGCATTCTTTTGCAGTAATCTTTCACGTCCGAAGTGTGGTATTGATTTTTTTGGTTTTTTTATATATCCTGAGTTCCGAATTGAGGGAGTCACCTGTTGATGGAAGAGTTTTTTGGGCTTTTTCTGTTAATAAGAAAGTAAGGGTTCTCTAGAAGGTATGGCTTCTCTGGAAGGTTAGGTTCTTTTCTATATTAGGAATATCTCGGTGGGGAAAGTTGAACCGTTTTTAGGTTTAGTTGAGGGATCTTGAGATACATGATATTGGATCATCTAGCTATCAGATTCCATTGTAAAGTGAAGATATGCTTGATACATTATTTAGTTATGCCTCTTGGTGGGAATCCGAAATTGGAAGATTTTTGGCTTCCATTCATGCAAAGGGTGCTGATTAAAGTAGATAGATGCAATAATTTTCAACTATCAAGAGGAGGATGACTTACTTTTGCTTCATGCCAAGAAATATCTGTTTGGAAATTGAAGGGAAAGAAAAGAGTGAAAAGGGCAGCAGGGTTGGAAAACTAAAACATCTTGGTCAATTGAATTTGGTCTTAGAAGGGGAAGGGTTTTTGGAATCAGTAGTTTAGGAGTACAAATTTTGGCCATATTAGCTTTGTAAGATGGGCATGCAGATTCTTTTAAGCCCATAATGATTTGTAGCACAAAATGATTGCAAGCATACATGGAGAAGAAGACTTTTGGTGGCACACAAAAGCTAGAATAAATGGCAGTCATAGAAGTCCTTGGGAGAGTATATCTTCCCTCTCCTAGATTGGCGCAGCATCTTCCCTCTCCTAGATTGGCATTAGTATTAGAGTTCTTGTTTTGGGAAGATCTAGTGCTTGGTGAGAATCATATGCTTAGATTTTCACACCTTTTTAGGGTCTCTTCGAAATTTTTTGGATTTATTATTATTATTAGCATAGTTATGGTTTCTGTAAATATATTAGTTATCTTGCTCTTCATTGTCGTTTTATTTTCTCCTATTTAGGATTTACCTTGTACACTTATAAATATCTCTTTAGTGAATGAAATGACAGTTAATCTTTGGTTATTCTCTAACCTTTTTTCTATCTACATCTTGACCTAATGTCAATATAGTGATGGAATTAACTCTATTGTTTTAGAATTGGGTACTATCACTCTTATCTACTGAGTTTCATTGCCCTTTGACTTAAATTTAACATATTAAACCTTTAACTTGATTTCTGTTACTAAACTCACTTGTTCTCTTAACTGTTTGTCTCATTCTTTTCGGGTTATTGCTTATTTTTTAATCTTATGATGAGAAAGACTATTGGTAGAGGGTGTCAATCCCTAGATCTCTACATTTTTTAACCACAAATATCTATAGCCATTACATGCTCTCAAGTGTCCTCTCCCTTTGGAGAATGTCGTCAATTTATTCATCCGTCTATTTCAGTGTTGAAGAATCTTTATCCTCAATCTAATCATTTGTCTTCTTTAGATTGCGAATTGTGTCAGTTTGCTAAATTTCATTGTCTAAGTTTGTATTCCAGGGTCAATAAATGAAGTAATGCTCTTTGTTGAGTTAGTCAATTCTGATGTACGTGGTTTATGTCCTATTGAGTCCAAGAGAGGTTTTTAGTATTTTATTACTTTTTGTGGTCTATTCTTCTCATATAACTTGGTTGTATTTAATGAAAAATCATTATGAGTTGCTTTTTTAGTTTTGTAACTTCCATGCTGAAATTCGAACACAATTTAGTGGTTCTTTTTTTAGTTTTATGGAGTGATAATGTTAAATAATACTTGTCTCATGCTCTTAGTTCTTATTTAGGTGAATGTGAAATTCTTCATCATTCCTCTTGTATTGACACTCCATCTCAAAATGGGGTTGTAGAATGGAAGAATCGTCATCTCCTCGAAACAACAAGAACCTTCATGTTTTAGTTGCATGTTTCAAAACATTTTCGGGTTGGTGTTGTTTTGACGACTTGTATCTCAATAAATCGTATGCCCTCCTTAGATCTTAAGGGTGAGATATCTCATTGGATTTTGTCTCGATAACATTTGTTTTCTCTTACACCCAAAATATTTGGTTGTACTTGTTTTGTTCAGGATGTTTGCCCCCAACTCACCAAACTAGATCCAAAGTTATTAAAAAGTATATTTCTTGGTCATTCTTGTGTTCAAAATAGGTTTCGGTATTATTGTCCTAGCCTTGTTTGATACTTTGTCTCTTCTATTGTTATATCTTTGAAGATTTTTTTTTTTTTTTTTTTTTGTCCTCTACTTTTAAGTAAGAGTCAGGGGGAGCAAAAGAGGAAAATGGTGATTTTCTTGTCTACACAATTGTTTCCTCTGAGAACTCTTACGATCTATCTCCATCTTTACCTATTTCCACTTACCCACCTATTACTCAGGTTTGTTCTCGATGGCTACCTCCTTCAGTTGCATTTCCTATACAAGAGACTTGTTCGTCCTTGGATCCAAGAACAAATGATCATCTTTTTTTTGTTCTTCGTAAAAGTAAATGTCAGTGCACTTTTTCCACTTCCTCTTTTGTTTCATATGACCATTTTTCATCTTCTACATGTTCTTTCATTGCACCCTTGAAGTCTGCATCTGTTCCTAAAATTTTTCCTTAGATGGCAATTGTACTTGAGATTTAGTTTCTCTGCTTCCAGGAAAGAAGCATATCAGTTGTAAATGGACGTTTGCTGTCAAAGTCAATCCAGATTGATCTATAGCTATATTGAAGGCTCTCCTTGTTGTTAAGACTACACAAACATATGGTGTTGATTATTTTGATACTTTTTTTCTTGTTGCTAAATTGACTTCTATTAGGTTATTCGTTTATGAGCATCCATTCACCACTAGCCCTTGCATCTTCTTGATGTTAAAAACATTTCTTCATGTTGATCTTCAATAAGAGGTATATATGGAGCAACCACCAAGGTTTGTTGCTCTGGGAGATTGGAAAAGTATGTCGCCTTCGTAAATCCTGGTATGGATTAGCATAGTTTGGAAAGTTCAGTTAGGTGATTGAAGACTTTGGAATGAGCAAAAGTTCATATCATTCTGTTTTTTATAAATGATCTGAAAATGATGTTATCTTGTTGTTGTGTATGTTGATGATACTGTTATGACTAGTGGTGACACATTAGGCATCCAGTCACTCAAGATCTTTCTCCATAGCCAATTCCATATCACGAATTTGAGAATAATGAAATACTTTCTAGGATTTGAGGTGAAAAGAAGCAAGAAGAAATCTATTATCACAAATAACATATGTACATGACTTGTTGATTGAAACAGGAAAGTTAAAGGCTAAGCTATGTAGTACTCTAGTGATGCCCAATTTACAGCTCACAAAAGGAGAATTGCTTATAGATATAGGAGGTTAGTGAGAAAAAACTCATTTATCTTATAATGACTCAACTAGACATAACTTATTCAGTGAGTATTGTGAGACAGTATCCTACCGTTCCCACTGGGCTAGGATATTGTGTATTCGTGGTAATTTGATTTTTTGGAAGAGTAAGAAATAGAATGTGCTGTTACTTTTAAGTGTTGAATCGAAATAGAGCAACGACACTATCTGTATGTGAGTTAGTTTGGATATGTCAACTTCTTATTGAATTGGGATTTAATATCACAACTTTGACAAAATTGCAGTGTGATAATCAAGTCTACAATGTACACTTGTATACTTATCTCCCTTTAGTGAATGAAATATAGATTATTTTGATTCTCTCAAATCTTTAACATTTACAAAATGTTCAGTTTTTTATTGCTGGGATGAAATTTATCGATCTGGAAAACTCATCACGAGAAGAAATTTAAAAGAAGAGGAAATGGGAAACTGAGTTCTGAATTATCATTTTTGCAAGACATTCAGATTCAAGAAAAAGGTGATTCAAGATTCTTTTGGCACATTCTCTCGGTTATGTTTTTGGCTAAGGAGATCATCAGGGCTTCTTTTTGTGTTCAAAATGCTGTTCCAAACTATTTGACAAAACTAGAAGCCCACAGAAGATCATTATCCTCACTTGATTTTTTATCAGGAAGGGTTAAATATTGCATGTACATTGCAGTAAAGACTGGCCAATTTGGCATGGCTATGTAACCTGAAGGCAAATGAAGATCAGAATCATATATTCTTCCTTGTTTTTATGCGCAGCAATAATGGCATTTTTTGGGAAGAATTCCGGGGGTAATATCCCTGCTTATAGATGGCCTTACAGTCACAGTCTGCCTCCCGAAGATTTGGTTTGAAAGGAACCAAAGGATTTTTAACTCGTATGAAATGGGGTTATAGATTTGGATAAATTTGAATCGTTGGGGTAATGTCCCAGCCTATAGATGGTCTTAATCTCCGCTTCATAGCCAGGATGTGGATCAATGCAGTCACAGCCTTCCTCCCGAAGATTTGGTTTGAAAGGAACCAGAGTATTCTTAACTTGCATGAAATGATATTATAGATTTGGATGAATTTGAGTCGTCTAAGTGGTGCTCGCTTTCTTCAATTTTTTCTGGTTACTCTCTAAATGATATTTTTTTGAAACTAGAGGGCATTTATCAACGTTGATGTCTTTGGATAGGAAATTTTGGAATTTTTAGGTAATTTTCTTTTGACAGACTGGGTGTTTGAACTCCCTTGTAACTTTCCTCTTATTAATAAAAAGTTTGTTCCTTGTTAAACTTTTTACTGGTTAAGAACATGTAAATGATTAAATAAAAAATGTTTGATGTATAACTATTTTCTTTAACTCATATTTT
This sequence comes from Cucurbita moschata, assembly GCF_002738365.1. Taxonomy (NCBI): domain Eukaryota; kingdom Viridiplantae; phylum Streptophyta; class Magnoliopsida; order Cucurbitales; family Cucurbitaceae; genus Cucurbita; species Cucurbita moschata. The sequence goes on along the minus strand of NW_019268599.1, from coordinate 189,689 downwards.
ATGGCCTAATTTTCTCCATTCAGTGTTCTGAACTTGTAGATTAATAATAATGCTACATAGCCTCAGATTTTGGACCAATTTTACTTTTAGTTTCCCCCTCCTTTTGTAGATGCTTAAAAATTCAATTAATAAGTCATTATATAACATGGAAACAGGAACCAGCTATTTGAACAAGTTGTGTGTAAGAAAGCTGGTCATGTTGACCATGCTTTTGGGTCACATCCTTTCTCATCTGGAGTCGGCATTCCAGGACAAAAGTTTACTAATACAGGTACATTGTTTAGCAATGAAAATTCTTATACATTTTGAAATATAATCTGCTGGTTATATACTGTAGTATGCCTTAATTTTCCTACTTCGGTGTTAAGTGCAGGCTTTTAGTGGTGGTATGAGGTAAAGTAATTTCAATAAAAGATGAAATTTCATGTGGGGATTAGATAAAAAAACAAACTCCATGAAAAAGATTCTACAATTTTTTTTTTTAAAAAGGAATTCCTAAAGTAACAGCCACCAGGAGTATCTCTAAAAGTATTTATTGTGGAAGCTGAAAGAGAGAAAGGCATCATAACCTTTCCATCCATATATCAAGGACACAGATTTCATATTTATCTTCCAAGTTTTCAAGACATGAGTGTCTTTATTGTGTCTAATGGCCTAACTTTTTTCTCTTGCAGTCCCAAAGAATGAAAATGACCGAGTTTATGCTGCTTATAATGTATATAAGGGCAAAGCTGGAGTCTCAATGTTTCCTTGTCTGCCAACTTTCACTAAATTAGAGGTATATAATGATAAATAAATAAATATATATATATATCTATAAAGTAAAATCAATTTTGTTTTCACTCTTTGTATGTTTGTATTATAGTCTGGGAGTCTTGTAATTGATCGACGTGGTTCAATACTGCTGACGTTCTTTCCTGCCATAGGGGAGCGCAAGTATGATTGGACAAAAAAACAGGTCAATTTTTCTTTCTCCATTCTTTGTATTTGCAGTTCAGATGTCTACTGGAAGTTTCCCTTAGATTGTACTATCAGTAACTTTCATGACTACGCATGTGGGAGAATCGTTACAGCCTCTATTGTAATATTAATTATACTACATATTGCAATATTAATTATACTACATTAGAGGATTAACTTTACATCACACACACTAACGAGGGATGGAAGTAGGTTGAACAAAGGATTCTCCTTTTATATTTCGATTACCTTTGGGATATTCCATCAACCTCCTAAACCCATGATGCTCCTAACGTTCCCCAATCCAATTCTAGGTTTAGCTAGAGGAGTTATTCACTCAACAACAAGACCCTCCACCTCGTGGTGACGTTTCTGAGTTTGCCTTCAAAAGTTTGCTTAGTGTGGAATTTGTCATTCAGCTAGTGAATTTCAATATGAAGGTTGGATATTCTTGAAGATTCTTTCTTGAAAGCTTTTGAATTATTATTTTAAGATTTTGACAATATGGCTCCTCTTCCTATTTCTCCATTCATGCTGGCCAAAGCTGCTCTATTGATAGAAGCCCGTGGTCTTGAGTTTCGTGAAATTCTTCTTTTGGTTCAAGGAGGAAGCCATGTCGTGGTTTAGCTTTGCAAAGTTTCGTTTTGTCTTCTTCGACATATTTGGATTGACTTGCCTGAGGAGATTTCTTTCCCTTTGCTGGTGATGGTTTTTCCAAAGCTTCTTTCAAGAGTGGGATTGTCATCACTTGAACTGATACATCAAACATGTTATTTCTCAAAATTTTCCTTTAAAGTCATTTCATACTAAAGACTTGAGAATTTTAATCTACTTCTTGGGTATGGAAGAAATGAGAAGCAAGAAGGCTATCTTTATGTTACAGAGAGAATGTGTTTGATTTAGTATCTGAAACTGAAAAATTGGGAGCCAAGTCATCTAGTATTCCAATGATGTCTAGTTTGCAACTTACAAAGGATGGAGAACCGTTTAAAGACCTTGAGAGATACAAAAGATTGGTTGGAAAGTTGAATTACATTATGGTGGCATGACCAGGCATCACTTATTCCGTAAGCATTGTGAGTTAGTTTATGACTTCACCCACAGTGGACTATAGTACAAAACATTCTGTGGTTTTTGAGGCTATCTCTAGACGTGAAATTTTATATGAAAAACATGATCATACGAAGATCCAGTGCTTTTCGGATGCCGATTGGGCAAGATAAAAGAAGATAGAAGATCGACTTTTGACTATTTGTGTTTTTTGTTAGAGGTAATTTGGCCTCATGAAAAGAATTAGATACAAAATGTAGTTTCTGTGTCTCATGATCAAGTGTTGAATCAAACTACAGAAATATGACAATCAAATAATGTTGGTCCATCATCTCTGATTGAATTAGGCTATATTGGAGTTAGAGGTTGTGGCATGACAATTAAGTTGCTCTTCTTATTGCATCCAACTCAATATTTCATGAGTGGACCAAACATATTGAATTGATTGTCATTTTGTTTGTGAGAAAATACAATAAGATTTAGTGTCTACTGGATATGTGAAGTCACTCAAGAGCAATTAGGAGATATTTTCACGGAAACTTTAAATGAAGTTGGAATAGATTACCTTTGTAACAAGTTCAGGATAATTAATATATTTTCTCAAGCTTAAGGGAGTGTCACAGGATATATGTGAACACAAAAGCTTCTTAATCATTTGCAGTTTATTGTAATTTTATTATTCTTAATTTACAGCTTCAATGTAAGCCTATATACATCATATTATATATATGTTGAACTCTAATGTATCTAACATGTGGATTCTACTCTTCCATATTTTTGTCTCACAGTATATACTCACTTATACTGCATCTTTCCTGATTAATTCAATTTATATATTGCAGTTCTTTTCATTGAACCCAACAGAGGTTGGTACTTTAATAAGTTTGGGTCCCAGAGACTCTTGCGAATTCTTCCATGACCCTGGAATGCTTTCAAGGTTGGTTCCATTGCTATTTCTAATGCAATATAATACCCATTTCTTAGAGAAATAATTAAATATCTTATAAAAGAATAAAAACAAATAAAATGAGGCTGCTTTATTAACGACACGGTATTAACAAAAACTAACGAAATATTTTACATTCAGCACTTTCGGTTTATTTTGTTGAGTAATTTCTTGCAGTACTGCTGGTCAAGTAAGGAAGAGCTTATCAATTAAGGCCCATGCAGATGGCAATGGCTATTTCATCTCTTTGAGTAAGGATACAAAACATTAAAGAGAAAAGTTCACTGCTAAAGTCAATTCATTTGAAAGATCAGATATTGACTTGTTATGCACTGTAGGATTAAAATGTCTTGCTTGCTTTAAGCTGAACGCTTTGTGTGCGTGAGTACCTTTTTTGTTGTCCTATGTCTATTGCTTCCTCAATTTTATATGGAATAAAGGTTGTTGGAATTTTCAATTTCATGATCTTTGGCAATTGGGAGGTTTGACAAAGCAAATCGTGACTCTACTGATTAGATTTCGAAACATTGAGCTCATTATCTTTATATATAAGACCTTATTCAGCAATCATCCAATTTTATAGATTGTCTGTACTGATGCTTGGTTATTCATTTTTTAAATCTATTTTTCTTGATCAACTTATTTTCTGTCACTGTTTCTATGAAGAACTTACCCTCAGCTGAATTTATATTCTTCCCTTTTCTGCAGATGTTGTTAATAACACGCAAAGTACCAAAGAATTCTTGAGTGTTCCCTTCACAGCAGGCGAATTTTCTGTGATGAAGACAGCTTGCAGTGTATGAATTGCATCTCTCTCTAATTTATCTTTTAGATCATCAGAATATCCTGATTTGTATTTAGATGCAGCATCATTATAGCATAGTTGATATCTAATAGAAGATCTTGTCATTAAAAAAAAAAAAAGAAAAAAAGAACAGTAAATATAGGAAACAGCAGCCTAGTGGATAGAACAGACTGAATTATATGCTTTTGAAATGTCTTTTAGTACCCAAAAAAAAAAAAAAAAACGTTAAATATATCCCTAGATACTAAGTAATATTAATCTGAATGAATTCCTAAATATTAGGAAACAGTAAATCTTAGATACAGATAGGTTCAATTACTTCCCTTATTACTTTCCCTCTTTGAACACTTTCCCTCAAGTTGAGGAATAGATATAATCCATCCATTCCGTGCTTGGATATTAATTCATGCCTTAAGTCAAGGACATTCATATATCATCTATTCCTAGCTTGGATATTAACTCATGAAACATAGAGTTGTGAAGTCTTTTTGTTTGTATATCTGCTAATTAAAGCTGAGAGGACACATAACTGTTGCGCACTATCCCTTCCTCTAATTTCTCCTTTATAAAATATTGATCAGTTTCAATATGCTTTGTCCTTTCATGATGGATAGGATTATGTGCAATATTGATAGCTGATTTGTTGTAGTAGTACAACTTCATCGGAATTTCTCACTTAATTTGTAAGTTATCAAGAATTATTTGCAACCATAAGAGATCACATAGTTCTTGTACAATAGCTCGTAATTTTGATTTGATAGATGATCTAGCCACCTCATTTTGCTTCTCCATGTTATTAAATTACCTCCAAGAAAAGTACAATACCCCGTAGCAAATCTTCTGTCCACTATTGAATCATCATAGGTAGCATCAGAGTAAACTTCCAATGCAAGAGAATTGTTCGATTTGAATAAAATTTCTTTTCTTCAAGTTCTTTTTCCATTTGAACAATATTTTTATAGTGTTCATCTTCACAACTTGGACAAATGTCTCTTGGTAATCTATATCGTAAGTTTGAGTGTATCCTTTAGCTACTAACCTTGCATTGTACCTTTCTAATCTTTCATCAACCTTGTACCGTAAAAAGTCACCTACACCTAACTATATTTTTTTCTTTGAGCCTATCTGCAACCTCCCTCATGTTATTCTTTTCTAGAGCATGCAGTTCTTCTTTCATGGTATCCTACCACTCTTTTGGATAAAGCCTCAGGAACTGTGTTAGGTATAACAACTGAATTTAGACTCACCATAAAACTCTTGTGTGATGGAGATAGTCTTTCTCAAGAGAGATATAGTTTGATAGGGAGTGAAAGTGTTGTTTTGTGCGTTCTTTAGTAGGTTTTCGAAAAGCTGGGTCTATCATCTATTGGTACTTGTGTTACATCCTCATTTTGAGTAGAGTTGGTTGTTTGGACTTGTCGATTCTGAAATGACTTGTCTTCGAGAATATACTTGAGAGAACAATAGATTTGGCAATGGAGGTGGAGTGTATGGTTCAGTTGGTAACTTTGCAGTGGTAGAAGTAGACTTATAATTAGAATCAATAGTAGGCATGGACTCAATAACAACTCATTTAGTGTATCCAGGGGTTCAATAGTTCCGCAAGGACTCTCTTCAATCTCCATGTTCTACATCTGAAGAGAGACCTTAGATTATTCAGGACACGAGATGGGAGGCGATTAATCAAGTGAGTTGTAGTAAGAACTACCACTCCTCTGTAAGTTGTTGGCATGTTTTCGTGGTCAGTTAGTGTTTAAAGGTGTCCATTTTTCCTGTCAGCCACTCCATTTTGTTGCGGTGTAATAACACAAGAAAAATAATGAATAATGCCTTATTCCTGAGATTGAAAATATGGGGATAAAGTTGGATTGAGATTGACTCCAAATTGAGTCTGAATCATTGAGTGGAAGGTAGGAATAATATTACTAACCTTTGATTTTTGTTTGAGAGGAAATAGTCACGTGACTAGAGTGTAATCATCAATTAATGTGAGAAACCAACGAGCCCCAGAAATACTTGGAACAGTTAAGGGTTCCAATATTGATCTATGAATCAGTTAAGGGTTCCCATATTGATCTATGAATCAAATGGATAGAGTTTTTATTTTGGCTTATGGGAAAAGATATATGAGTATATTTGGAGAATTCACATGTATCACATTGAAAACTAGAGACTTGGATTCTTTGACAGGAATTTAGAAACATATTCTCAAAACTTTAAATAGGATGACCCATGCAAAAGTGTTCTAACCAAGTCACATTTTTATTAGAGGAACCATGAAATGACATGGGGTGTCGACCATCATAGCTTGCTTAGTTATGCCATCAAGAAAGGGTCCATGTGTCGTTCATAATATCAAGACATTCCTAACATCCATCCATCCAGGTTCTATGGAGGTATTGAACCTTTCCATGTCCATGCCATATCATTTATGAATTTCGTACCAGATAGCAGGTGTATGATCCAACCTCCGACACATGGGCTGGGGTGTAATGTCGGCATACTTGTGATGTCGAACACGGTCCTTAAAAAACCCATTTTAAAGAAAGGTATTCAAGACACTCGTCTCACAATGAACCACGACCACGACCAAGAAACCCATTTTAAAGGAGAGCTGACATCATGTCTTCCCCTAAGGTCCATTTTGAGGCATTTTGATATGAACCACGACCAAGAAATTTCCATACCTCAAGGTCCAATTATAAGGACGAGAGCCAAGAAGCTACGACAAACCTTGTACGCTTATATTCAAGCTATGGTGAGCTCATCAAAGGGAATTCTAGAAGACGTTGGAGACCTCCATTATATGTTGTGCAAAGTTGAGCTTCAAGAAAGAGATGCATTAAATACACTTTATGTTGCATTTAATGAACTCAGCTAAATTTATAGAAATAGTCCAAAGATAACTAATAAACACATTTCATTCATTACACTATTTAATATTAATTTAAATATTTGTTTTTTTTTTCATATAGGAGGTATATTGTAACCTACCTAGGTTACCATATTCCACTATTAACTAGCCATTTTAATATGGAGGTTATGGATATTTTTTATTTACTAGCCAATTTAATTTAGGATGTCATATAGGTTAAAGTTGTAAAGGTTATATAAAGCCTTCTTTTCTTTGACTACATCACATTTTGGAATTAAAGAAGAATAATAGAATTTTTATTTTTTTTAGCTGTGTTGAGAGTTAAAATTTTCTTTACAAATTCTTATGTTTAGAACTTGCATGCTAGAGTCATTCAAGTGGTATTGATCAAACCTCTTGTGGAGTGATTCGAATCAGAGTTTTCTTTACTCTTGATCTTTATCATCAAGATAATCCGTTCCATACTTTCTCTTGGGTTGATTCTATATCATTTGAGTAACATATGAGAGTTACATATAATAATCAAGAGGAAAAAAAGAGACATTTAACCTCAAGTTTTTTTTCTTTTTTTTTTTTCCCTTTCTCTCTTCTGTAAATGATTGGCAAAATCTAATCAATTTACCAACAAGAAAATTGATTTAGAAGATCTTAAGGATACCAACAAGAAAATTGATTTAGAAGATCTTAAGGAAGAACCAAATGTTGATAAAAGATCTAGATCTAAACACTTTATAAAATATGTCAACATAAATTAAAGCACAAAAATAATGTTTTTTTTTTTTCTATATAATTTTTTAGACAGAATGTCAACATGCTAAAGAAACTTAAATATATATGGAATCAACCCAAGGAAAAGTATGGAACAGATTACCTTGATGATCAAGATCAAGGGTAAAGAAAACTTATTTCTAAACTTGTGATTCAATCACTCCACAAGAGGTTTGATCAATACCACTTGAATGACTCTAGCATGCAAGTTCTAAACACAAGAATTTGCAAAGAAAATCTTAGCTCTCAACGAAGCTAAAAAAATAGAAATTCTATTATTTTTTTAATTCCAAAATGTGATGTCTCTAGTCAAAGAAAACAAGCTTAACCTATATGACACATAACTCCCAAATTAAATTGGCTAGTAAATGAGAAATCCTTAACCTCCATAAAAAAGCGAGTTAATGGTGGAATATGGTAACCTATGAAAAACAAATAAATATTTAAATTATAATTAAATAGTGCAATGAATAAAATGTGCTTATTAGTCATTCTTAGACTAGTTCCATAAATTTAGCTGAGTTCATTAAATGCAACTTAGAGTGCTTTTAATGCATCTCTTTCTTGAAGCTTAACTTTGCACACCATATAATAGAGGTCTCCAACGTCTTCTAAAATTTTCTTTGATGAGCTCACCATAGCTTGAATATAAGTGTACAAGGTTTGTTGTAGCTTCTTGGCCCTTGTCCTTGTAATTGGACCTTAAGTTATGGAAATTCCTGGTCGTGGTTCATATCACATTTTCAGCCGACAAGTGTAGTGGAAAATGATCATATAGTGTTGTGGAGTGTCCGTCCGATGTCCAATCGACACCAAGTTTGGTGAGCTTTCATATTTCATATGGATGGACTTGACTCCAGAACTGCATACCCAAATTTCTTTTAAAACCCTGACTTTCAAGGTTAAGGCCTGGGACTCTACTCGGCCCTTCAATATTCCTATCTTTGACACTCTTGTTTGCTTGTTTATCTTTGACACTCTTGGCTTCAATGTACACCTTATATGGTGTGTTGGATGATGCTCCATCCTTCTCGGTTGCATTATGGCATTGTCTTGTCTCGACCCTCACGTGGCCTATTGGGCGCCTCTTTGTGTTGCCATATTGTCATGATTGCACGTGAGAGTCATAAATTACTTTTTTCATAGTATGATTGTGACATTCTGCCCCACTTAAACTAGTCATTGTCTTTGATGACTCTCTCGTGGCACAATCACTCCATGGATTGTGACACTCTCCCCCACTTAATCTCGACATCATCCTCGATTACAATCCGAACTCTGGATTGGCTGTCAACTTGACCCATTGGAACTGATCATTAAGCATATGACTAGTCTTTTATCAAAATGCTTATTTTACTAACGCCTTGTGGTCAGCTTGGGGACAACCTTGCCCCAACTTCAACATTGGCACTTCTCGTAGCCAATACACATATTCTCTGAGCAGTTGAACGGTACACCCCTCAGGGTGAGTCTCGCAAGCCAACCACAAAATTCCTCTTTGTGGCACCAACTCTTGCGAAAGCAGAGTCTAGATTGCTGCTAATTGACTTGTTGGGAAATCGTTGTACATCAGAACAAATATGGGACTTGCACACTACTTATGGACTTCCACTAATAGACCTTCCCTCGATCTCCAGAAGTCACAGCATAAGCACGACAAAACAACTTGCCAAATGGTTGTGAGCTATCCCACTTGGGGCCTCCTTCACCTTTCTCTCGGACTCAGCCGATGGCAAAACTAACTAGCGTCAGCATATCCTCACATGAGCTAGGGAGCGTGCCCCAAATAGGGCCACCTTGGCCTCACCCTCATTTAGAAGCAAAGTCAGAGCGTTTCACACCGCCTTTGTTGGCACTGCACTTCAGCCAACTCTCACTAGCCACCTTCATGTAGCAACGCTACCTTGACACTTCTCTGATCTTGCTCATCTCTATATGTCCACGTCTAGTTGATGCTTGCTGGTCTAGACCCTCTTGTGAAGTCAAATCTTTCTAACTCACAAGGTCCTAACCTCCATCTCATAATCTCCCCAGAATGCATGTTACCTAGGCATGCTCTTAGACCATGTTTTATACCCAAAAAAGAAAAAACAACACGGTCACAACAAACATATGATGCATAACTCAGATAACCCAAGGATACATCATGCTATCATCACATAACCATAGTACAATATTACACAATTCATCATGCTCAACATAAACATAACAAATCATGGACAGATATATCTTTCGCTTGATATAGTTAACAAGAAAACATATAGCATTCTCCACGTATTTGAATAGACGTATGAGGTAGAAACTACTACAGAGATCAATCCTAAATTAAATCAATGGTGTTCCAACCTAGAGAAACAACGCCTAGAGGTTAGAATTGAGTTTGATAATCTTATTAAAAAAAAAGGAGTGTTCTAAATGAAACCTTACCATCCAATCCTTGCCAAAAATGTTTTAGGTGATTGTTAGAGGTGCCCAAGCTACATACCAAGAGCATCCGAGGATTAGAAAACGATCTTAAGTGCTTAAAATTTAGTTCAGTAAGGCTTGGACAGAACTTTACTGCCTTAAACTTACCCAGAACGGATTCAATCCCTCGCTGAAAGGTGTTTTAGAGTGTTCAAATTGATCTGAAACTGCAATTAAAATGCTCTCGGAGCTGAAGACTAAAACACACTTAAAGAGGATCCAAAAGTGTCCAAGGAGTATCAACACTTATCAAACCTCTAAAACAGAATTGAATATGTGCTGGCTAGTGCTTTTGGAGTTTGATTATGCGAACCCAAGCCTTACTGATCACTGGTACTTCAATTGACGCCTAAATGGAGCGTGCATCATTAAACTAAGGTGATTCAAGACCTGATATCAAGTGGGGCTTGCTGGAAATAGTGATTTTGGCCACAACCAATGCGAATCTAGGTTCAAGTGTCAAAGAAATCGCATGCTGTAGGTGTGGTCAGAATGGTGCCAGCAAGGGCTTCTAGTAGGAATAAGTTGCAAGAAACTCGCTAGTCTCAGTTATTGTTATTCTTAAGGGAAGCTCAAACTTAAGACATGTAGCATTACAAAATTCTTTTAATCCCTCTCTCTCTCTAATGGTTTAGAATTAGAACATGCCTTTGAAAACTAATATTTGGTGTGTCATCCTTGAAATCACTCATTTCCATCTATACCTAACAAATTAAAACAAAAGGCAAGGCTAAAGAAAAACGCATAACCAAGAAACCAATGCAAAAAGAGTAGTCACTGATGCCGGGTCTGAGAGAAAATTAGAATTGTTAGTGGTCACTATCAATACCGGTGTTGGGGGAGATAGAAACCAAGAAAGGGCAGAGCGACAGTCAACTGAACGACACTGTGAGTGCCACAACAGTGGGGTAGAGCGACTGAGAGGAGCAGCATGGTGAGTTAGAGGGTGATTTTGAGACATGAGCAAGCGCGACATAGCAATAGCCGAGAGGTAGACCAGCAACCTAAACCTAACTACTTAAAGATATGTTGAGCTTAAAAATAATGAGCTGCTGGGCACCAAATAGAAAATAAAATGGCATTGGGTTGGTTTGGTCCGACTTGATATTTAAGGCCCTCAACCCGAGTACTGAACCGACCTCCTCGGGTTTACGAGGAAAAAAAAAAAAAAAATCAAACCAAACCATATTTTTGAACACCCCAGAACTGAGGTTGACTTTCCTTTTTTCCTTTTTTTGTTTTCTCTACTCAAATAAACTCTCAATTAAAGCCCCAATTAAAGTTATAAAATCAAACGCGTGTTATCTTGGCTGTGTTCATCAAATTGCTACTAGATTTGAGTATACATGTGTCTTCTTTGTTAGATATTTTCTTCTGTCTGTGCTAATCATCATTTGGGTTTAATTCATTTGATAACTTATTTCTGTTTTATTGTTTTGACGTTTTCATAGTTTGCCCTGCCTCACATTCTTGGTTGGGATCGGCTGACAAAACCCAGTCTTGGCATGGAAAAGGGTTTTCAACCAAACAAGGTGAATCGTGAAGGATTGAGTTTAGAGTGGAAAAGATGAATCTTCATAGACGATGTGCTGAATACTGATTATGTTATTTGCTTTTAGAAGTTTATTTGATTACGTTACACTCTTCACAATCCATCTATGGATTCTCGGAGCTAGAATTGGTTACACAAATCCATTCATTTTGTTGGCTCCCTAGTATCACAAGTGATGGATGTGTTCGTACAATCTCTCTTTCGAATCAGAAACACTAGTTCGTGTTGAATACTAAATCGTTGTTGGTATAAGTATCTAAGAGGAACTTTCTATTTCCAAAAATGAAATTACATGATAGATACTTCAAACGTGTTTCAAAAAGCTTCTGAACTACTTGCTTCACACAGAAAAGCATGATATCATTGACCTTTCCAAATTATGACTCGAGTATCAATCGCACAAATTTGAGTATTTGGTTACGGTTCATTCAGCTTATACCTACATAGGACAGGAACACGCAAATCAACTATTCACACGAGCGTTGTATACTTCCTAAATAGGTCATAACCATTGTTCTAAATGGACTCTATGTATGCTAATCTAAACCTGAAGTCAAATGGATAACATTATGATAATATGAACTTCCAAGTCAAAAAGTCTTCATCAGTTAATGGCTGGGCAGTAAGGCAAAGACAAGCCCATTATTTAATCTGTTGATATCTTAAAAGATATATTAGCCACACCAACAAGGAAACTTCTTCATCCAATTACTAGATATGCCTCCAAACATAATAATAACTTACAAAGAACATCTTTCTGTAGTGACAAAGACAGTTCCGAACAACACCAAGACAAATAGTCAAATAAAACCTTATCACAATCTGGAAATTATTTATATATTATGAATACATAGATTGCATGTCTGGTCTTGAGGGTCTGTTCTGCCAGGTTGGTCCCAATGAGCTCAAAAACAAAGAATTGACAACAAGAGCTTCCTGCTCTGTTTGGATATGGAACAAAGTACTTTGAAGTTGTCATGGTCCTAAAAAGAGGGTCGATAGCATTGATAATTTGCAATCGAACAGCTATTTACGTACCAAGTTTTCCCTCGGGTCGTCTCCTCTCGATGAATTATCCAATGATGCATATCCCTTTTTACTGCAGCAATGAATGATTCTTCCCCCTCTCCAATGTAGTCTTACACCGGAGATGTTGTATGTTGACAAGCTTGATTACTGTCTGGGGGAGTTGCTTCTTCGTGTTGTTGTTCATTCGATGACTCGAGTCCCATATCGATCTGAACATGTGGCGTTTGAGGTAACGGAGAAAGGACGGAGTGGCGACAGAGCGGGCAAGTAGTGTGGTTGGATAGCCAATGATCAATGCATTCAAGGTGAAATACATGCCCACATGATGGTATCTTCTGAAGCTTATCTTCTGTTTTGTATTCCCCTAAACAGACTGAACATCTACAGCAACACACAAACACACAAACAATATCCCTTTAATTATCATCAACACCTAACTCTCTTCATTATTCCAAACTCAAACAGCACATTTTCATAATTTTGTGATTTTCAAATTCTCCTTTGAAAGCAGATCAACATTTTTACTATACGACACGAAAACTAAACGAATCCACGACCAATTTAGAAAGTGAAGTGATACTATCTATTTAAAAAGAAACTAGTGCAGGTTCCCTTGCTCTTCAATTCATTCTAAGTTCACAAACAAGACATATCAGAAGAATTAAGGACAACAAACAACCAGAATACAGAAACCAGACATAAGAAAAAAGCCACTCACTGTGTGTCAGTGACAAAGAATGACTCATTGTACACAATAATGGGAAGCATCTCCCTGAATTCCTTCTTCAACCCAACTTCAGCCTGCTCCAACAACAAGGGAAAGATCAAAATCATTAATAATTAAGAACAAAGCAAAGAACACACACAAAAAAAAAGACCATACTGTTGAGATGTCATTGTTGTTGACTGTAGTAGAGGTTCGCATTCGGATGGAGCTCCAATCAGCCCTTCGGCGACGAAGATAAAGGAGATAGAAAAGGAGGAGAATAATGAAAGTGACAACAATTGGAATACAGAAAACAAAGAACTGATAGATCTTCATTTCAGATGCAGGCTTTGAAGCTGGACCTGGCCCAGAAGCAACTGAATAGCCTTTTGATGGATCCAAATGGTCGTAAGCCATGTTCACAAAAAAGAAAGGCCCAATGTGCTAGATCTCACAAACCCAGAAATAATTTACAGATTTGGAAAAAACCCAGAAGCCAGAACAGACAATTTCAGCTATATTATCGATAATCAGCAATACCCAGATCCAGAAAAACAAAAAGAAACCCTAAAAAAATGTGCTCAACAGCGAAATCAAGAGATCAAAGCAAGAACAATGGAGCCATTAGCAAATCTGGATAGAATTTAAGGATTTCAACGAGGGAAACTACAAATTAGATGAACCCAAATAAGAACAATATCAGTAGAAGAAGTAGAACAGAGAGTGAGGAAAATAAAGAAACGAGAAATGAGTATGCGGCGAAGGGGCAGTGTTGGGTTTGAGCGGCCGCAAAGATGTAAAGGGCGAAATGGTGAAGGAAGTTAGGTGGAAAGAGCAAAAGGATTTGGAATGCAAAAAGGAGAAGGCTAAGAAAGGCTTATAAGTAAAGGATTTTGTATAATATTATAATGAAAATGAAGGGGTTGAAGATAAACATCATTTCTTTCTCCTTTTAATACTAAACCAAATAATATCCGACATGGTTGAATATCTTTTTGGGAGTCTTGCTAAATGGAACATGGAAATGGTTTTAAATATTTTCAATGGAAGAATTTGTCATTTTCTTTGAGCAAATGACAACAAAAATGGAATATCTAATCGCAATAAGAACATGCTTCGTTGGCCTTTCTTCAATGAACAACACATTCATAGCTAACAGTCCATTTATATTCATTTCCTTAGCGGCATGGTTTGTGCTTAATTAGCCCTTCAGTTTGGCCTTTGAAAGAGAGTGAGATCTTTGGGTATATGCTTTTAATCGTTTATAAGTGCCGCATGCCTTGTGCTGAAAGATAATAATATGTATTTTTGGACATTTTAATAGATTAAAAAAACCTTTTTCTCCTGATATATGACACACAACAATGCCGGATATTATTGTCGTCTCGGTTCTCAACAACACAACTCATGCATCGTGATGTTGTCCCATGTCTCGGGACACATCGACCATCTTGAATTGCTCGAACACATCTGTTGGGAACTGGCCCGTATGTTAATCATCTCATTGGGACTTCCCGAACATTCATCCATCCGGGTTCTCTCAAGCATCAGACTCACACGTGTCCATGCTAAACTGTTTACAACATATGTTTCAAATAATAGGTGCATAATTCAACCTCCGACACGTGGGTTGGGGAGCAATATTGGCATGCATGTGTCGTTCAATACTGTCCTTGAAAAACTCATTTCAAAGGAAGTCGTCCCAGACACTCGTCTCAAAATGTTTGTCCTCATTGTGACACACGCATGTGCTACAAGGTAGCTTGCTTGGGCCATCATACATCATGAATTTAGAGTATAAATTCATACTTTAAAAGTACATCTACCCTATGCTTGTGTCATAGTCTCGAATTGCGATGTCGTCGTCAACCGCACAGGGATGCCTTGCATTGACTTGAAATAGAAGTAGCACGTGGCTTGAGTATTTTAAGAAATACTCAGTAAGTGACCCTCTATCGGGGTTAAATGCAAGCACATGCAAATCATGAGTGGGATCTATCATATCGGTCTATTTTCCTACAACGGCTATCCTAAACAGGTAATTGAATTTGTACTTAATTTTCCTACACACGGTTCACACGTGCGAATATGAACCCACCAGCCAGTTCGCACACCTCCTGGGCCTCTTTCTGGTTGGGTGAGCATTCTCTAGTAGCTGTTGATGTCGGACATTCATTAAGAATAGCGATCATCTTGGCATCATTATGGTAAACATAATGATCATTTTCCTACATCGTACCGTACCTGTCCATACTATCGTGAAAGGAGAAGGGGTATCCCCCAATGCATAAACACACAATAATGCATGAGGTCCCAACATTTTTCCATTTTCATTATCATATACTACAACCCCGCTAGCATATTGCTCCATATCATATCATTTTTATCATATCTTTCATGTGTGTATCGGGGTTGTATTTCATGTCAATTCGTCATTTTGCATGTCAATCATATCATATATCATTCATGTTGCACATATCTCATATCATAACATTTTCATGTCCTTGCAGATAGCAGTTCACATCATGCACATATCATACCATATCATATACCGTAATAGTCACATAACATAACCCGAGCATGCCTTCAACATATCATATCATAACATATCAATTTATCGCATACATCATAAAATTCACGTAACATATCATATACATATCATTTCATAACAGTTTACATATACGTCATATGACACGTGCGAAGCCACAAACACGTATCATCATTCAGTATGCAATTATAATCAAACGACGGTAGGATCACTTACTTGATTGGCCTTGGCCAATGCTACTATGACCCCTTGACATTAGCTTAATACTGATCTCTAAATTTTAATTCCACGAAGCAGTCCAACAATCATAAATTAAACTTATACTACGGAAATTGGCTCATCTAGTTTTGCATAAAATAATTAAAAAAAGTAAAAAAGGTTATTAAATAATTTGAAAAGTTGAAGGGCGTTGGAAACTAAAGGGTCAAATTAGAAGGTAGAAAAATAAAGAAAGAAGAAGATAGTATGCGGCGAAGGGGCAGAGTTCTAAAGGGCCAAATATGGAAGGAACATGAACAACATTAAGGCATTGAAGATAAACATTGTTTATTTATTTATTTATTTATTTTCCTTCTTTGATTATTATTAAATCAATATTATGTGATATTGTTGACTATGTTTTTCAGGGTCTTCCTAAATGAAATGTGGAAATGGTTTTAATATTTAGAATGGACCAATTCTTTAGCCATTAATTAAATATCTAATCTAAACATCAACTTAGCTGCCTTCTCTCTCCTCCTTTAAATCTTATTATATTTTCTAATCTTAACTAATAATCCATCCAATGAGTTTACAAATCTTATATAGCTTAGTCGGCTCGTTAAATTTAGTCCCACGACACGTATATGGATTGTGTTAGGTTGGAGAAATCTTTTAGGCTAATTCGAAATTTTGGGTTAGTTGAATTGGTGACTCGAACAACGCGAATAGATTTCACAACTCAACCTAAACCAATCTTTTCGAGTTAGATTGGGTTCTAAGATCTCATAAAACTTAGATATAAACATTTATAAGTCACAATGCATCACTAATATCGGTTATAAACGTCAAATATTATTATTTTTTAAAATAATCTTAAAAGTCGAGTAAGGATGAGTTGTAACCCTATTTTCAGGTTAGTCGGGTTGACCTAATAAACAAATGTCATATTTGAATGACCCAAATTTTTGTTTTCCTAAAATTCAACTCAATCGAACTTTTATGGTTTAGGTTGAGTAGTCTGATCGAAACGGTGTTAAAATTTAATAAAATAGCTTGGATAGTTGAATAAGTTATTAAATACTCTCAAAAGGTTTAGTACGTGTTAAGATACAACCTCGATAATTTAAAATGAAACGTGTATTATTATGGAGGGTATTTTTTTAATAGGAAAAAAAGAGAGGGAAGCAACAAAACATTATACCTACTGGCAAATTATATTAATTTCCCAAGTTTTAAGCATGGTTTATGCATAAAGCCTTTGCAATTTGACATTTGAAAGGAATAGGGAAGAAGATAATGAGATCTTTGGGTATATGCTTTCAATACCCAAATCTTTTTTTTCTTTTCTTTTCTTTTCTATGTTGGGTTGAATATTGCAATGTGGCATGTCCATATATAGGAAGATAATGATTTATATATATGGAGGACCTTGTTATTAAAATAAAGATTAGAAGATAATTTTGACTTACAATCCCACCTAATTTTGTCCCGAAAACAACATGACCTTTCCAGCGTTTTCTAGGTGCTTTTGTCATTCTAAAATGAGTTAATTAAAATATAGAAACTCGAACATTATGCCCAATCCCTAGTTTTCACGGTTTGCCAAAGTTCTTCAATCAATTTCGAGGTTTTTGTTGTAAGTTGTCTTGAAGATGTATTGTCATAATTCTCATTTAGTTCGTAACCCTTCTGATTCATATTCTTATTTATTTTGGTCCATAACCCTTTTGATTCATATTCTCATTTGATAGATGAATCATCTTGATTCATGTATGATAATTAATATTGCTATGTCTGTATAAAGGCTTGTTTAGCATTGTTTTGAAGTGTGGAATCATTGTCATTTTGTATTTGTCTAGAAGCAACTGGGAGAGGAACTTTGTAGTATGAGGTGTGATACATCCACTTTGTAAACAATTTGGTTATAGTGATTGGCTACCACTAGTGGATGTAGGAGAATTTCTTCTCTCCGAACCACGTAAATCTTTGTGTCTCTATTTTAATTTCTATTTGTCGGTGTGTGAGTGCGATCGATCTTGATTTCGCTTTCTCTTTCTCTATAAAATGTAGTTCGGAGACGAACGAAAGCAGAACTGAATGGATATGCAACATCCAAATAAACGAGAGACAATGAGAATAATGGTAAGAATATAATGTTTGCTCATTCTATTGTATTGGAGTGAGATAAGTTATTTGGGAGTAATTTGTAAAGTGGGTTGTTTGAAGTGAAAGGCAGCCAACTTTAGAAAAACACCACACCACGTAACATCCTTAAACGCACAACCAGACAGAGGATGGTTGCTTGGAGACTTATGTCCATAGTTTTTGTCATGAGAAGGTAGCCTCGTAAATTGAGTTGTTGTTTAACTGTGGGCGGAGTATTGGTAGTTTACTTCATTCCATTCCACCTCTCCAATGCAATTCTATGGGCGCCAACATACGTAAATCTCGGTGTCTCTCTTCTAATTTCTTGAAAGTTGGAAATTTCAAAATTTTATTGAGAATTTTAAAGAGACTTTCAATAGGGTGTAAAAGAGGAAAATGGTCCTTTCGACTCCCTTTCCTAATGAAGGGTGTGTGAAGGGCAGAAATTAGATTTTAAGGAGGAAGAAAAAGAAAAGGAAGAGATATAATTAGGGTTTGAGAGAAAAATTTAAAACAGATAACCGTTTGAGAGCTCTTGGTCCTCCTGGTCCGACAAAACCTTCTCGAAAAACCTTTTGAACATCTAGTTTGGACACATGAATCATTCAAAACCATATTGAATCGAGGAAGAACGAGAGGTAAGTTTTGAATTTTTTTCGTCATCGATTTTTTTCTAGACATGAGAGATTTAAGAGGAATTGCGTCCTCAAATTTTGATATGTTGTTCTTGGAAGAATTTCATACAACTTCCGTGAAAAAAGTCAGAGTAGAATCAAACTAGAACGCAGAGTTTCGACGAACCTCAAGAAATGGTAATAAGTTAATTCTTACAATTTTGGACTCGTTTATTTTTCGATGAGGACGGAATGAGATTGATACGAAATAAGGTATCTTAATCATGTCATGGATGATTTTTATGGTATTTTTTAAACTTTAGATAACTGTATTTTAAATTATAGGATAAAATTAGTTAGTAGTGATAGTGATTATGATATTGATGGCCATGAAAGTTACAACCTCCCAATTAACCATAGATTATTATAAAGTTTATTTTTAAGGCTATAAACCACATTTTGGAATTGAAAAGAATAGTCTCTATTTTAACTTTGTTGAGAGCTAAATATTTACTTTGCAAATTCGTGTGTTTATAACTTGCATGTTAGAGTCATTCAAATGATATTGATCCAATCTCTTGTGAAGTAATTCGAATCACGAGTTTTCTTTACTCTTGATCTTGATTATCAAGGTAATCCGTTCCAAAACTTTCCCTTGAGTTGATTCTATATCAGAGATCAAGATTTTTTTTTTTTTTTTTAAATGGTTTAACTCTACAACTTTAAATAGAACAAACATATCTAGTCAATTTAGATGAGAATGCTATGTGTGCTAAGTAATACTTGTAGGGATCGCTAGGACCTACTAGTATGCGACTCTATCTTGCCTTAGGTGGTTAGAATATGCATGATTAGAACTCATAATGATCGATTTAGATGAGAATGTTATCTGTGTTATGAAAAATTACCGAAATGCCTTGAGGATGAGAATTAAGTTGCATGCCTATTTTTAATGTTTTCCATTATATTAGAAATGAGGATTGGATGTTGTGATATGTGCTTCGGGTGATTGATGGATGTAATCTCCCCTTTGAGTTTGCATGAGTGTTTATAGATTATGTTTTATGTACTTTAGGTGATCGATAGAAATATCTCCCTAACAAATCATGCTGAATGAACCAAATTAAGATTATAGTGTTACAGCAAGAACCATTTCCACGTTGACCTAAGTCACTACGTTTCCTATAAACTAAGCACCCTAGGATCATAAATAGGGATCAAAGGTTTAGACCTGAGTGCACTTAGGGAATTGGATTAGCCCGAATGAGCTAACCCCGAATGACTTGAAATGTGAGATAAGACCAAAATCACCTAAACACCGTAAAAACCTAGTAATCTTCCCTGAAACCAAGAATATTTTGGATAACTTACGAGACTGCTAACAATGTGAGCCGTATTAATTTTTAGAGTCACTATTGTAACAAATACAAAAAAAATGAAAATAAGTTTATTTATATAAAAAAAAAAAAAAGAAAAAAGTGATTTCTAGTCTCCCTAAAATATCTCAACAAATCCCTACTCAATAAGTCATATTTGAAGAGGTGGCCGGCCGCTCTAAGTTATATTTTAGATCTTCCTTTCCCGTTATGAATGATATTAATTTTATTGTAATTTATTCAGCTTTGACTTAGAAATTAAATATCAAGAATTTTCTACAAATTAAGTATAAAAAATTCATCCGCATGTTTACCCAATCCAATATAATCTAAGGTAATATTAGTAGGGCTTGATGTGAATTTGGACAAACACTTAGATAGTGCAGATGTAGATGAGAATTATAGAACTACAGTGTACTAACAAGATGATGCTTATCATATACCATGAAATCTTAGTAACCACGGTATTCGTGAACCATATTTATATTTCAAGAAACATTAAATTTAAATTGAAAGAGTAAAAATTTGTTAAATACTTAATAAAATTTAGAAAATTGTTTAAAGTCGGGATAATTTAGGCTAATTATAAATATGAACCTATCAATTTTTAAAATAATTAAAATTATATGTCCAAGTATTTCTTTATCCTCAATAATTGGACTAACAGGTGGTTGATCATGGCAATCATTTCGTTTTAATTGATATTATCACGATGATGGATCTGATGCTATATTGGACTTTCATGATAGATTCCGGTCGATATCAGAACAATTAGTAACTTCAACCTAAGTCACCTAGGTCAACTAAGTGAATGGATCCACTATTCTTTTGATTGGAAGAATTGCTTTATGTGTATGACACGTGCCCAATGGCCCTTGCACATATCATACGTGTGATATACTTTGATATGTGATGTTATGTATATTCTGCTATATGATATGCCAAATAATATTATAATATAATCGAAATGGCATGCTATATAATGATAAGTTATGTTATGTTATGGCATGCCATGAAATGTTATGTTATGCTATGACATGTCATGATATATTTTGAAATAAGGAAATCTATGATGCACAACTTCCCTATGTCATGTCAGGTATGAAATAATGTATAAGAATTATGTACGCACAATTACTGGATTTAATATGTTATGAATGAATGGAGGTTGAAATGCACAGTTTATTATGTCATGATGGAAAGTATGGGAACCTCGCATAACTGTGTATTCACGTGCATCACGATACTTCTCTGTTATGTTATATTAGTATGGATGCATACCTTTGATATTTATGTTCTCCTTGATGCCATGTAACACTTGAAAAAAAAATAATTCAAACAAAGTCAATGGACAAATATGTCATTTAGTCCCTCCAACCATTACGGGATCCTTGAAGCCCTAGCACAACAGGTGAAAAAAAAAAAGTGAGAGAAAAGTTGAGAGAAGGAGCCAAGTTCTAAAATATTGATATGTTCATCTAGGAGGAATTCCATAGGATTTGTGAAGAAACCTAGCCGAAATCCTGATCCAAAGGCGGAGTTCCTCGAAGTCGTTCCAAGAAAGGTAAGAAAAGGGAGTGAACCGATTTTGACACTCGTAACTCAATCTATATTTCATCATTAAGTACAAGAAAAACATTAGAACATATATGGAACTATGATCTATAATATTTGAGAAGGAAATATTTCAAACTAAAAATCTAAAGTTATGAAAATGAAAAAAACGACGAAAAACTGATCGGGTAATAGGGTTTCCTCTGTTAGGAGGAGAGAGAAAACATCATCATCCCACGTGTCAACCAGCGAGAGGCTCTGCACACACCAATGGATGGGGACACGCGTCAGGCGTTGGGTGGAACAACGCGATTCTAGCCAAATCACGACACACGGTCTCTACAGCCAATCCGACCTGCAACCCTATACCGACCCGGATTTGGCCCACAACCCATTGGCCTACGATCCAATCAAGCCGACCCAAACTACTACCCAAACTGGAACACGACCTGTGACTGCAGATTTTTGAATCACACGTGAAAGTCGCGAGTAAGTCTTCCCTCTGTGCGTGGAAGCACGTGTCGACGCGTGTAAGTGAGTTTACGATCTGTTCGGCTTCTGTTTACTCGATTATCATCCCGACTCCAATTCTAACCATATTTTTATGTAATTTACGACCTAACTGAAGAAAATCACACTTTTTGGACACTTTAATTGTGTAGAAACGTTAAACGAAAGGCACGCTTCAATCATGTAAATCACCACAACAAGATTTAGAAAGCAATATTTGTTGGATTTGCATGGTTGCATGCATGCAAATTTATTTACTTTATGTGGTTAGCTTTTCCATGAAATGAGTTTAGGTAATATGTATATCAAGTGTACGGATGCATAATGTGAAGTATTTTGGGAATTGTTTGACTGATGTTATTATCTTTTATACTTTCGATGTATATATATGTGTTTAATTCATGTTGAATAGAGGATGAAAATTTTTGAATTCGCGCTTCGGGTGCTTGATGGATGATATCATCCCGTTGAACATGTATATTTAATTTACCTGAAACTTTCCTCATTAAATTGAATTCCCTCAGTTGCAAAAATGCTTTGAATTTTGATTTGTCGTACTCTTCTCCATTGTCAAACCTTAGACATTTGATCTTCAAGCCCATCTTATTTTCAACTTCAACTTTCCACTTCTTGAAGGTGGCAAATACAATTACTTGTGTTTCAGGAAATAAATTCATACCTTCCTGCTGAAATCATATATGAAAGTGACGTAGAACCTTGATCTGCAAAGTGATGGACTTGAAGATAGTCCCCGAACATCTTTATGGACTATTTCCAATTGAACTCTTCAATTTTCTAGCATCCTTTGTGAAGCTAACACGTTTCTGTTTGCTCATAACACAGTTCTCATAATGACTCATATCAACAAATTTCAGACCTTCCAAAACTCTTTTCACACCCAACAACTTCATTCATTCGACACTCATATGTACAAGTCTATTATGTCATATACTTGAATTTGAAGTACTCTCAGCAACAACATTCATGTTCATACACCCTGTAGTGTATAAAGTTTCAGATTTTGTGTCACACCACCATAATACCCTTCACAATCTTCCACGAACTCTTCCTAAACTCTGTTGCATAACTTGTGCTATCCAACGAACCAATAGAGATCAGGTTCTTCTTGAGACCAAGAATATACCTGACATTCTTTAATGTGCACTAATTTTCTAGAGTTTTTATGCAGACATCCCCCTTTCCTTCAATCTTCAAGGCTTTGTTGTCTGCAAGCTACGCCTTCTTAAAATTTTTCAAACTTAAAATTCCAAAAGAGCTCTTTATTTAGAGATGAATGAATAGATGCACCTGAACCCAAAATCCAAGTTTTAACCGGACTGTCCACACTAAGAATTAGAGCATCATCAATGTCTTCTGTTGAATTTATTTCATCATCATCTTCTAATTTGTGATACTGCTTCTTCTTTGGTCTTGTACAATCTATTGGAAAATGACCTTTTTCTACACAATTCCAACACGTTATGTTTGGCCTGTTTGGATAGTTTTCACAGTTCTTTGATTTTGGTCGACCTTATTTAGCCCCTTCGATTTACTTCTTCCCCTTTTATCAATACTAAGAATACCACTAGATGAATCTCCAATTTCTCGTTTACAAATATTATCGTTGAGAACTACATCTCCAATTTCATCGAACTTCAGCTTCTCAGATCCTCGGTTGATCGTGGCAACAAAAATATCACATGTTAAATAAAGTTCTATTTTAAGTTAAAAGTCAATCCTAATTTTTAGTTACTATTTTTTAGTTAAACCCACACAATAAAAGTCAGTGAATGTCCAAGTAGAATGACTTTAACTAGGTTGCCACTTCTTTCCATTTTTAAGAATATAATTGTTATTTAAATATCTTAATTGAATAAGAAACAAAATCATCCTGTCTTTAGCGCAGTATTTTAGATTTCAAGAGAACATCGGCCTGGGAGTAGCCCGCCCTCACCAACCGGTGAGTGCAGGCTACTCAAGATCTGCGATGATCGATGACGCCTACTCACGCAAGTTCGGCGCACGACAAACCATCTTTATATCCTGGAGTTGGAGATAGAGTATCCGGTCAGCCTCTCGGCCAAGACCAAAGAAGTAGCTTGGAGGTGGCACCGCAAAGTGTACGGGCACCTAAGCTGTAACGACCAAAAAAAATAATAATAATTAAATAATTAAATAATTAAAATAATTATTTTCCATAAACTACTCTCCACTAACCCCTCCTTCCTCCCCTCAACCAACTCATCAGTCAAAATCCCAAATGGGATGTATCTGTGTTCCAAAAAAAATACCAACAACCAGAGCTGGAGATTTAATTATTGGAGAGAGATCTTGTTGTTATTACGGGTAAGTCATATTTCAGATCTCGTTTTCATTTATCCAAATCAGATTTCCTTAGATTTCCTTTTCCTTGTCTAATTATTCAGAATTAGATCCGGGTTCTCTTTCAAATCTCTTCTTCATTTATCCCAATCAGATTTACTTGGATTTCCTTTTCCTTGTCTAATTATTCAGAATTAGATCCCTGGTTATTTTGATTTTTGATTATGATGTTAAGTCATAGAAAATAACTAGAATAGTTGAGGCAAATTTTTGGTTATGATGTTAGGTCATAAAAAATAACTAGAATAGTTTAGGCAAATATTTGTCAATAGAATAAAAGAAAATAAGAAGAATCAGAACAAAAAAAAATTAACAGGTAAATGAGAGAGGAGAGAGGAGAGAATTAACCGATAAATAAGAAAGAAAAGAGAAAAGGAGAAAGGAAAGATTTGGAAAGAAAATTTATCTGTGATATTGTGAATTTTAGATTTTAACAAAATTAAAGGAAGAAAAAAAAAGAAATTAAATATGAGATAAAAGGAAAGATTTGGAAAAAATAATTAATTAGAATACACCAAAACATGAGAAGATTGTAGAGAGGCCAGAATATTGTTAAACAAAATTAAAAAAAAAAAGACAAAATATATATATATATATATATAGAGGAGGCCAAATACCGTAAACAAAATAAAGAAAGAGAGAAAAGTATAAATGCAGTAAACAGAGGAAGTAAAGGAGAAAATACATAGAAGAAAAAATATAGAAGAAGAGAATAGAGAAGATACAGAGAAGGCCAGAATACAAATCAAAAAGAAAAAAATATAAAAGGAAAGAGAAAAATATAAAAGGAAATAGTTGGGAGTAAGAATGAATTGACCAATAACATGATTAAGTAAGAATCCATTCAAAATTGGTCAAGAATATGTCTTGAACAAAACTTGAAAGAAAAAGCATAGTACAACAGAAAGAATATCAAAAGACAAAGAGAGGAGTACTCGAAATAAAAAAAAATAGAAAATGAAACCTTAATATAATAGAATATATATATAATATGTGTATATATATTTAGATGTATATTATAACGTTCCAAGACTTTATCTATGCAAAGTCTTTAATGCTCGTATGAGGTTTAGTACATGAATTTAGAGAATTGAACATGAAATTGATGCCATGGACTTTTATAGGTTGGCTCAGATACAAAGGGAAAAATCAAACTTTTATTAAAGGTAAATTGGTGACAACCATATAAGCTAACCAGGTAAGTGGTCTTACTATAGGATAGGCAAAAAATTGTATGAGTTACGATGATGTATGAACTATGTCGTACGATGCGGTATATGAGTTATGATGATGTATGACTTATGATGATGTATGACTTATGATGATGTGTGGGTTACGATACTTGATGATGTGCTCGGTATATATATATTTTGATGAATGTCGTACTTGATATGTTTGATGCACTTTATGGCAATATGATGAGTATGATGATTGCGTGACGTTTACCTTAATATGATGATGTTTTTCATATTGAGCATGCTATATTATGATAACTGCCATATTCCATCATGTCGTTAGATCGACATAGGACACAACCTTAAGAGCGTGAAAATGATATAATATAAATATCCACGAGTATGTGTTACCTAGAGTAACAAAGAGATGAGACTAGAGGGTTGTGTCAGAAGAGACATTATGATGGATTGAGAGGGACCTCATGCATATTGTATGTTCATAAGCATAAGGCTACTTCCCCTAGAGATGATGAGTGCGGACGCGCACCGTATGATGAGCGCGAATGCGCACAGGTGCGAAAGCACACAGATGAGGGTGTTCATGAGGTGCATGACACCATGGGGTTCAGTTGACCTCCAGACGTCGCTACAGATTAGCTTGACCAGAGGGTCCAGGGGGTGTTCGAGCGCCCTAGGGATTCACACTCGCACGTGTGAGTCTTGTGTAGGGAAGTACTACACATCCAATTTATTCGAGACTGGAGGTCACCCCTAAGATGATTAGAGATAGGTTCCTAAATCATGATTGCATGTGTTTGCATTTGCATGGCCTCTATAGTGAGGCCACTTACGGAGTATTCTTTGAAATACTCAGGCCGTGTGCCACATCATTTTTTTTTTCAGGTAAAGGCAAGGCGCACTTGTACGGAGGATGGCAGCATCGCAAGCAGAGACCGTGGCACATGCATAGGGTAGACTCATATTTAGATTCTTAGTTTTAAGTCAGAATAGGTTGTTTTGCATTCTATTGTTTTAAAGTATTTTGTATTTGTTTTCTTTTTTCTCTAAATTTTAGTATTTTGTATTTAAACACGTAAGACCATGGCTGTGTTTTCCAGAGAAGAAGTTGTTTTAAACGTTTTTTAATTTTACGTTATGAATTACATTCATGTAAGAGTTATATTTCCTCATTATAGATGAGCATGAAACGTTAGTAATGACTCTGAGTATGTGGAAATTTAGGGTCGTTACATAAGCTTTCCTACTATACAAAAACTACACGAGGAGATGGAAGGAGGAGATGGTGCACGGTTTGTTGGCAATCAAAGCGTGCACAGGCTATGTTATGGGTGTCTCATCGGCAAGTAGAGGTGCACCTCCTTTTCGTCTAAGGCATCCTACCGCGTCGGTGAGCCGTTAGAACTTGTACATGGCGATATTTGCGGGCCCGTCAAGCTGGCGACCTCAGGCGGCAAAGGCAGAGAATTTACCTCTGCGAGCTTCAATAAGTATTGCGACGAGCTTGACATGCTATAAAATTGAGAATTGATGCATAAGGTTTCAAATTTAGATATTTATTACATCACTATTAACAAAATTTATAATTCATTATTTAAAAATAGAAGCTTTATTGGTGGAAAGGTTAGCTCCCATGGATGTGTGACACATATATTAATTTATTGTGAGGATATTATTGTTTAATTAATTATTACTATGAAATAAATATTGTATTTAAGTGTTTTTTAATCTTAAAGAAGGAGGAGATGGTGCAGGGTTTGTCGGCAATCGAAGGCGTAAACAGGTTGTGAGACAGGTATCTCATCGACAAGTAGAGGCGCACTCCCTTTCCGTCTAAGGCATCCTACTGCGCCGATGAGCCATTGGAGCTCGTGCATGGCGATATCTGCGAGCCCATCAAGCCAGTGACCCTAGGTGATAGAGGCGGAGAATTCACCTCAGCGAGTTTCGATAAGTTCTGCAACGAGCTCTACATGCAGCGACACCTAACGGCGCCCTATTTTCCCGAGCAGAACGAGGTGGTGGAGTGCCGAAATCAGACCATTGTCAGACGGCAAGATCACTGCTGATGGCGGCAGGGATGCCCGACAGGTTCTAGGGAGAGGTGGTTCTGATGGCCGTCTACCTCCTCAACTGGTCGTGTCACATACATGAAGGTCACACGTCCCCACCTCGCCAAGCTCGATTCCAGGGGGTTGAAGGTCCTCTTCATCGGCTACAAACCCAAGAGCAAGGCGTACAAGCTTAATGATCTTGTGGGGGGCGAGCTCACGTGTCGCGACACGTCGTCTTCGACGAGAATGCCTTCTGGTAGTGGAACTCCCCTAAACTAGCGGAATTCGCAACACCACGTACTACAGACTCGACGTTGGATGTCGATCACAATGATGGTCTGGTAGCTAGGTACCAGAGGATTGAAGACATACTACGAGGATGTGAACCACCGAGACTGGCGACGCGCAAGCTCGAAGAAGAGGTGGTCAAACTGCATACCATTAGCGCGGATGAACCGAACTCCTTCGCCGAAGTAGAAAGAAACCCATGCTTGCTGAAGGCTATGCAGGAAGAGATGGCGTCCATCACTAAGAACAAGACGTGGAATCTGGAGGACATGCCATCAGGACACTGAGCCATAGGGCTCAAATGGGTGTTCAAACTAAAGCGTAACGAAGAGGGAGAAGTGGTGAAGCACAAGGCCCGTCTAGGGCGAAGGGTTGTGTCCATTCAAAGAGGTATTCGCGCCAATGGCAAGGTTGGAATTCGTCCCCCTGTTGCTGGCAATTGCGGCACATTGCTCTTGGGAGGTCCACCACATGGACGTGAAGTCCGCTTTCCTTAACGGAGAGCTGAAGGAGATCGTCTACGTCTGACAACCACCTAGCTTCCTGGACAACGACAACTCCAGTAAGGTACTGCATCTGCACAAGGCACCACGAGCTTGGAATACGAAGCTCGACAGTACCCTGCTGTCGCTGAAGTTTAAGCATTGTGCCTCTGAGCATGACATGTACACGCACGGCCATAGTGATCAACGGCTGATTGTGGGAGTGTACGTGATATGAACCAAGAGACATCAATCATACAATATGCTTCAATGAAGATGTGAAGAAAAGGTTGTCAAAATTATCAAAAGATGTTTCAATTCATGCTATATTGAAGAAGAATAAAGTTTGATTGTTGTAAATTTTGGGTGGGTTATAATTTAGAGTTATTGTATTTTAAGACTTTTTATTTAATTTCGGTTACATTTACATAATGGCTAATTATGGCCATAAAGTGTGAATGTTACAACTTTTGGAATGCCTTAATAGTTTTATTTTGAGGCTATATAAAGCCATGTTTGTTGTATTTGTAGAGAGACTTGGAAAATATATTAAAAGAAGCATTTGTGCTCTTTTTTAGCCAATGGCTATGTTTATTTGCAACTCTATGTAGTTTAGGTTGCATGTAGAATCATTCAAGCTCGACATGATCAATCTTGCTTGTGGAGTGATTCGAATCTCAATCAAGTGTTCTTGTCTTGAGATATTTGATCAACAAGAATCATTGAAGCTAGACATGATCGATCTTGCTTCTGGAGTGATTCGAATCTCAAACAAAGTATTCTCGATCAACAAGGTAATCCGAATCTTACTCCCCTTGTAGTGATTCCTTATCTTATCAGTACGTCGACGACCTCATAATCACTGGAGGGGACATGGAAGTTTTTTGAAGATTCAAGAAGGAGATCTCAAAGAACTTCAAGATGAGCGATCTCGGCGTACTCAGCTACTACCTTGACATCGAAGTGCAACAGAGTACTGCTGGGATCACCATCAGCCAAAAGTGCGTATGCGAAGAAGCTGCTAGACACAACTGGGTTAACGGACAATAACAAGGAAGTCAATTAAGGAAGGCCAGCACTACGGCGGCAGTCGACGCCACCAATTACCGCAGTATTTTCGGGAGCCTGCGCTATCCGGTAAACACACGCCCTAACCTTGCTTTCTTCCGTTGGATACGTGAGTAAGATTATGGAAGCACCTAGGGAGGAGCATCTTGTGGCTGTTAAGCGCATCCTGCGCTATGTGGCTGGAACCAGAGGCTGGGGTGTGAGATACTGTGCAGAGAGAGGAAAGGAAAAGCTTGAGCTGGTCGGCTACAGTGATAGTGACATGGCCGATGACGTTGATGATCGTAAGAGCACCAGCAAGATGATTTACTTCCTCTCAGGGAGCGCGATCTGCTGTTAATCAACTAAACAAATGGTAGTTATTTTGTCTTCTTGCGAAGTCGAGTACATCGTCGCTTCAATGGCAACTACACGGGGGTCTGGCTTGCGCGACTGATGGAAGAACTCATCGAAAGAGAAGACGATCCACCAATGCTATACATGGACAACAAAGCTACAATCTCCTTGATCAAAAATCTAGTTTTGCACGACCGGAGCAAGCACATAGAAATCAGATTCAACTACATCCAGGAATGTGCAGATCGGGGGCTCATCAAAATTGATTTCATCCGAACAGAGGAGTAGCTTGGAGACATCTTCACCAAATCTCTGGCGCGGGTGAAATTTGAAGAACTTCGCTCCAATATCGGAGTTCAAACAATAAGATAGATATATACCACAGTGATTTAGGAGAAGATTGTTAGACAAATCCCATATTTTAGTTAAAAGTCATTCCTAATTTTTAGTTAGGATTTTTTAGTTAAGTCCACCCAATTAAAATTGGTGAAATGTCCAGTGGAATGGCTTTAATTGAGTTGTCACTCCTTCCCATTTTTAGAATATAATTGTTATTTAAATATCCCAATTAAACGAGAAACAAAATCATGTGGTCTTCACCCATACTCTGAAATATTGTCTCTCTCCTGTGTTTTTATGCTGTTTTCGTCTTCCAACATTTTCCTTCTGCTTTTTTTCCTCCATCAACGATTTCCTTCGATTTGCTCAGTCAAAAACATCATCCCACGACTCGAGTAAAGATGACATCAAAATCAGTGCCTTAATTTCATCTTCGAAATTAATTTCCACCAAACTCAGTTGACTTACAATCATATTTAATTCATTTATATGATCCGCAACAGATCCACATTTAGATATTTGTAGATTGAACAACCTCCGCATCAAATACACCTTGTTCATAGCTGATGGTCTTTCATACATATTCGATAACGCCTTCAATAGATCCGACGTCGTCTTCTCCTTGATGATGTTTAACGACACGTTTCTAGACAGCGTCAACCGATCAACCCTAAGGCCTGATGATCCTTGAGCTTCCACTGCTCCGTAGTCATGGTATCTGGCTTCACCACCAACAAGGGTTCGTGAAGTTTTTTCTTGTACAGATAATCTTCAATTTGCATCTTCTAGAAACCAAAATCGGATTCGTCGAACTTCTCAATTGCAATATTTGAACTTTACATCTTCACAAATCGTGGTGAATTTCGCCTAGCTCTGATACTAGTTGTTAAATTGGATTCATCAAACTTCTCAATTGCAATATTTGAACTTTGCATCTTCACAAATCGTGGTGAATTTCGCTTAGCTCTGATACTAGTTGTTAGGATCGTACAACAACGCATACACTCGATCAAGATGAACATAAAGAAATAAGAGAGACAAAATGCAGAGAGGATATTGGCTAAAGGTTATATTGATAACTTCAGTATGTACACCAATAGAGAATGAAAAAAATACATATTGAAAACACTGTCTAATAGGATATATATATATATATGGTTTCAGTGTACTAAATATAGCTTTAACAAATTTAACCACCTCAAATATCTACCATATATTTCTCTACCATATTTTTTTATTATAAATAGTTATCAAGCTTCATATCCCAACAGAGGGATCTCAAAAGATATTGTCTCCAAACTCTAAGGCAATGGATGATGGCGAGTATTTCCTTTTCGGAGGTAGTGTACCTTCTTTTTGCATCGTTGAGCTTCTGACTTTCATAGGTGATGGGGTGGACTTATTGGATAAAGACACAGCCAAGAGCAAAGTCAGATGCATCTATCTCTATTTCAAAGGGCTCCGAAATGTCTACCAAGCCAAGTATAGGGCCTCTCGTCATGGTTGTCTTCAAATCTTCAAATCTTCAAAGGCCTTTTGACATTCATTTAACCAAGACTAAGGGTGGTCTTTTTTTTGGAGTTCTGTTAATGGGGTGGCTATTCGTGAAAACCCTTTGACGAACCGCTTATAGTAGTTTGCCAATTCAAGAAGGATCGTATATCGGATACTAAAGTGGGAGTTTTTCAATCTTTAATAGCTTTTATCTTATCATTATCCATGCTGATTTGTCTACATTTGATGACATGTTCAAGGAAGTTTATCCATGTTTGTGCAAAGGCACATTTTTCTTTCTTGACATATAACTGATTCTATCGTAGCTTGTCAAACACTAGCTTCAGATACATCTTGTGTTCTTCTAGTGTTGCGTTGTATACAACTATATCATCGAGGTATACAATGATGAATTAATCCAGATACTCGTGGAAACCCTAGTTTATCAACGTACAAAATGTAGTTGGGGCGTTCATCAGGTCGAAGGGCATTACTAAAAACTTAATGACCTCGTATCTTGTTACGCACGTGGTCTTGGTCTCATCTCCCTCAGCATTGCGTACTTTTATAGTACCCTGATCGTAAGTCCAACTTCGTGAAGTATTTGGGCCTGTGAAACTAGTTAAACAGGTCGGATATTATCGACAGGGGGTACTTGTTACGCAAAATTGCCTTGTTTTAAGCTCTATAGTCTATACATAGACGGAATGACCCATCCTTCTTCTTTTAAAATAGTACGGGGATGACGGAGGGTGCCTTTGTGAGGAAGATGAATCCTGCAGCCAACAACTCGTCTAGTTGCTTCCTCAGTTCGGCTAGCTCTGGGGGAGTCATCTGATATGCATTCTTCACTGAAGGTTTAACCCTAGGGAGTTCAATTTCGTGATCAATACCCCCGACAAGGTGGTATTTTTTGTGGCAAACTCTCTGGTATTATGCCAGCATAACTATCTAGGACATCCCTAACTTCACTCGGAATAGTTTTGACAGTGGTCACATATTCCATCAAAGGCATAGTCATAAATGTGGGCTCCTATTGCGTGAGCCCTCATTTCAATTGCATAGAAGAGATCATTCCAAGATTACCTGGTTGCTTGATGCTTGTAGGGATTACTATGGGATTGCGATCGATAATCACTAGGCATTTCGCCAATGAAATTGGGATGACTTTGTGTTACAGAAGGAAGTCCATTCCAAGTACCACGTCGAAGTCATCCATGTGAACAACGACAAGATCCATTTGTCCTAACCAAGCCCCTAATTTCAAGGGAACTCTTTTAGAAATTTCCACGATAAGTAGGGCCTCGGAATTAACAGCTTTCATTTTTCTAGGGTCCTTCTCTATGGTGAGTCTCAATCTTCAAACTTCTTGGTCAACAATGAAATTATGAGTCGCGCCTGAGTCTATCAATGTGCTCTTGCTCGATCGCGAGTTTATTGTCACTTCTATAAACATCAACCCCTTCTCTATTACTTTCTTCGGTTCGACCTTCCTTTGAATGGCTAACATGAATTTAAGTGCACCCATTCTCGGGTCGTCTTGGTCTTTCCTTTTTTCTATTGCTAGCTCGATTCTCGTGTCTTTGCTCTCCTGTATGGACACTTGGAGTGCACTAAGGGACGCCCGATGAAAGCCATAAGACAATTTGTAAGGGTCTTTACACAACAGATATTGTAATGGCGCCGTCGAATAGTTCTTTTGAGGATAGGGTCTTCAAGATGGTCCAACATTAGTATTTTGAGGGGGTCTATTCATTTCCCCATTTGATCTGTTATTGCCTCCATTTTGTCTGTGGGATCTTCATTCCACTGACTCGGTGGCTTATATGATTTGTTCCCAGCGCTTGGGGGTTTGTTTATTCTTTCTTTGGAAACCAGTTTCTCCCCAAACTCTAGGAGTCTTTTTGCATGGATGATTGCAGTGGCTAAGTATTCAACCTTTTATTCTTTTTTTTTTTTTTTGTCTTTGTTCGTATTTTTTTGTCTTGACCCATGGTTGCAATCCGTCTATAAAGCAGAATATTTTCTGTTTTTTCAACATATCCCTAATATCTAGCATCAAAGTTGAGAACTGTTTAACGTAGTCCCTTATGCCTCTAGTCTGTCTCAGTTCTCGCATGATACGAATTCAACATTTTCGGGGAAGAATTGAGTCTACAACTCTTTCTTGAGGTCTTCCTATGAGTTGATGGTGCATAACCCATTTTGGATATCGTTCAGCTTCGAACATCACCAAAATTTTGCATTGTCTACAAGATGTATTGTGGCTACCGTAACTTTTATGTCTTCGATGCAGGCTCTTGTAGCTTTGAAGTACTATTCTACGTCAAAGATAAAGTTTTCAATTCTTTGGCATCTCGATTCCTTTTAAAGGCACTTAGATCCAGGAACTTCAGTTTGTTAAGTCTTGCATGAGTTTTTCCTGGGGTGAGATTCTCCACGACCCTCATTGTCATACTTATTCGGGTGTTCATATCAGCCATCTCTCCCTTGATGAAATCAACTGTTGTTTTGAATTCATCAGCTAATTCATTAAACAACTTCATCATGGTCTTTTGTAACTTGTCAAGCTCTTTGCCACGTCCTTCCTTGTGTGCGGCAAAGTTGTCAAGGCTACCAACAGGTCTTGAGCTATTTTTTTGGGTGACTCTTTCTTCTAGCATGTCCACCCTAAACATCAGTTCTTTTATCGGCACCCATCCAAGTAATTGCCCATTGCATTGATTCTTTCGACATTTTCATTCAATTTTATCACTCGTCGTTCCAGGAAGCGGGCAGTATTAGGAACTTCTTTGAGGAACAACATTTCCTCCTCTATCAAGGTAAGTTGGTCGACTTGTGATTTGGGTGTCGATTTTTTCGTCTACATTGTTTCGGTCTCAATGCGTCAAGAAACTAACAAAGCTCAAATACAACTTGTCACAATTGCACTTTTCTTAGCAGCGAACTTTGCGATTGTGCAACACTCACTCCCAACACTAAGCGAGTCAAGTCAATTTGTATCTGTGTCGCCTACAGTCGGGCAATGGATGCTCAACTCACTCCCAACACTAAGTGTCTCAATGCATTTGATTCATGTCTGGCAGACCCATACGTGATTTCGCTGAACGCTCATACAAAATCAGGGGAATGAGTTGACATCTAGTCACACCCCCCTATAGTACATTTTGAAGCGATTTAGGTCTATCATGCCTAGACATGAATTCGCCGAGAATTCATACAAACAAAAAATACAATAGTAAAGCAATACAACATGAAATTAAATAAAGGGTTCAGCGTGGCATGAGATGTACCCACGAGCAACACGTCCTGGCAAGCATGACCTTGACACTCATTACGCAACACGTAACATTCGCTCGTTTGCTCCTCAAACCCTTGCTGCGTGCACTAGAATCCTTGCGGACATAATTCCTCACAATTTTTGTTATGTCGACATAGCCGTCGCTAGTACCCGATGCGTACATCCCCACCCCACCTAACACATGTCCACGACTTCGTCTGACACATTCATTCCTGCCCTATCTAATGCGTGTCACATGCTTTTTTGAGTTTCATGATTTATTTCCATAATATTTCACTATTCCATGTGTTTCCTAATTTCTTCCCATGTTCGATGTAATTCAATTTAACTCAATTGGTTCACCAAAACTAAAGCTTTAATCTAGATTTCCAACAAAATAGATTTTATTCTATTTCATTGACGACTATGAACAGAAATAAATGCATTCAAAAGTTGCTAAAAATTCATAACTTACCATTCTTGAGGTTCAATTGGAACTTCTATTTTTAATAAGTTTCACGTCTGGATTTCTTCACGAAAGCCGTACGAAAATACTTCTTAAAACATTTTAATCTAATTTTAGGATCTAATTCATCAAGAAACTCATGAACCTAGAGAAAAACCATAAAATGAAAAAAAAGGTAGATGTACAACTTTGATTATTTCATGAAAAGAAGTCATAAAATAAAAAAATAAAAAATATACGAATAAAAAAGGTAACAACTAAGAACTCCCCGTTTATCTTGCATTATATGCAAGATTGTCAATAATACTTTTCATGTAATAAATAACGTTTAATTGTAAACATAATAGTTATGAAAATTAAAGTCAACATCAATTATACCACGTGAGCCCTAATTTGAATCACAAAAGTATACAACAGTTGTTAAAATCTTAATATATTAATTAAATACTGAAAAAAAAATTTAAAAAACGGAGATATAATTGAGAGGATCCACCAATATTATAGAACAAAGAGAAAGTAATAATAATAAAAAAATAAAATAAAATAAGGATAACGTGTACTGACAGTAATACGACGACACATGAAATTTATTGAACTACGAGTCCTTCCTTATTACAGTTTTGCCATTGGGCGGCGATGAAGTCCCTCACCTCCTGAATCATAGAGGAATATTCCGGCAGATCGGGGAAGCAAAAGAAGCCATGAATGGCGTTTGGAAGCTCCACCATCTTCACTTCCTTTCCCATCCTCTTCAGCCCCTCGTAATACCTCCTCTGCCCATCCTGCAGCAAATCAAACCCTCCCACTAGCACCACCGTCGCCGGAAACCTCTCCACTCCCGAAATGTCCCTTCCGTTCGGCCCGAAAACATTCGCCGCCGCGTGATCTCGATCTGACCCAACTGGCAAAAACGCCTTCCAAAACCAATCCGAAAGTCTCAGACTCAACGGCGCCTGATTGCATAGCCGAATCTCCGACTCTGTTCTTTCCTCTGCTCCGAAGAACGGCTGCGTCGCTATAAACCCAATTAATTTCAG
Source organism: Cucurbita moschata (assembly GCF_002738365.1). NCBI lineage: Eukaryota > Viridiplantae > Streptophyta > Magnoliopsida > Cucurbitales > Cucurbitaceae > Cucurbita > Cucurbita moschata. The sequence continues at coordinate 153,165 of NW_019268599.1, read as the reverse complement.
TTTCTTGAATGCGTACTCGCTCGCTCTCACTGCCACGTGGTGCCCCAGATTCCCCCCGGCGCTTTCTCCCAAAATGAAGCTACGCCCCAAATCTGCGCTCGCCGGTAATGTCCCATCATCGATTTCGTCTATGAATTTCAATGCGTCGAATCCGTCGTCGTATTGGCAGGGGAATCGGAACTCCGGAGCGAGGCGGTAGTTGACAGAGATCACGACGGCGCGTAGTTGTTTGGCGAATTGGTGAGCGGTGGTGTGGTAAAGAGATGAATCAGCGTAAGAGAAAGCGAAGCCGCCGCCATGGTAATAGAAAATCACCGGGAGGGATTGAACAGCGTCGATGGGGGTGAAGATTCGAACCCAGAGGTTGCGGGAAGGGTCGATGAGGAGATCGGAAGAGGAGACGCCGTCTATTGGTATGGAGGAGGGAGGGGTTCTCCGGTCAAGGATTCCGGTGAGCCAACGGTTGATGGTGAAATCGGATCGGCAAAAGGTGTTGGTGGCTATAGTACCGAGACGGAGCATTAGACGGTGCTTCCATGGAAGACGGAGCGTTGAGGTTGGAATTTCAGGGGAAGACGACATTTTGGTTTGTTTTAGGCTATGAGTGTATTTGTGTGTTATAAAGGGAATTCATTCATGTGCGTCGTGCCAACCATTTTGACTACCAGACAAACTCTTTTGGAAGTATGATCGTAGGTGGATGATCAAAGATTGACGTGGTTCGGAGAATGATCAAAGATTGACGTGGTTTAGAGAGAAACAATTCTCTTACATGCACTTGTCGTAGTGACATAGTGCTTACAAGTGTATCTCTCGCTACAAAATTTCTCTTACAACTTTTCTCTCAATTACATCTATACTAATTCAAAATGATAATAAATTCACGTTTCAAAACAATGTTAAACAAACTTTCGTATCTTTGAGTGGAGTTGGTGGTTTTTTATGATTCTTATACTAAAGAATTGTTTTTTAGAAAATCTACAAGTGGAGTTATGGTTGATTCACACGAGAACAAGCCCATAAATGCAAAGAAAACGAATTCAAAATCTTAAAAATAAGTGCATTGGAGTTGGAGGTTGAAGATGATGACGAGACTAGTTCAATTGAATCAGTTTCATGTTTGAATATTTTGGTTTAATTTGAGTTATTTTAAGTTGATTGGGTTATCCAAATTGCTATACTTTGCTTTGTGATACTCCGATTATATCATAAGATGAGATGATTTAATTATACAACCCTACGAGGATGATTTAGGGTTCATCAATTAACCTCTATTCGAGAATTCATCTCGACTCAAGGGTCTGAAACTTCCTCACATCCCAAATATCTCTTTCAATGGGTCCATTCACATTCACCGCCATGTGGTCTCGATCTAATCTGACATTCTCCTATATCCCATGCGACATAATCTTGTTACTTACTTCTCGCTTCTAAGTGTAAAATTATCCTCACAGACTAACATGGATCCTTTCAGCATGTTTTGTTCGCATGTGACAGACCAACATGGATCCTTCATGTTTTATTCTCGTTCACATGCATTTTAAGTAAAGATCCAAGAGGTCACCCAACATACAAATTCACACTTAACTTTGGAGTTCCTATAATTAGGCCATTGAAAAAGAAAGTGCACCCTATTGGTACAAACAACGTTTAATAATTTAAAAATTTTTATTAGGCATCCTATTCTTAAAATCACACTCATTTAAATGTAGTTTTAGCTCATTTATATACCTCTTTTTTGCTCGGGTACACCAAAATTCTCATAATTAAGTAGTAGGATATATGGCAAATCTTCCATTATGCTTTTTGATAATTTGGCTTCTATCCAATAACTAAAATTATAATGATGGATTGAAGCTTTTAGAAGGACTTAATGCAGCCGATATAATAATAGATGGTGAGACTCGCATGACACGTGCAATCTTTTTATTTTATGACAATGCTTTTGCTCGTAGAATAAGATCGTCATGCACGTCATTTAAAAAATAATTCACATAATAATAATAGTATCATAGAAATAATATAGTTGAAGACCGAAAATATAACATCATTCTTCAAAGTTTGGAAAGTGATGTTATTGATGTGTTCTAACATAAGAACTATGACTTAAATTAATGCGGAAATCTAACCATCATAACTTTGTTTCCATAGCATCCTCAGCCGACGTTATCATCCATACATGTGAGCCTTACTTTTACCCGACAAAAATAGTAAACTTGGTTCGAGTATATAAAAATACTCAATTAGTGACTGATGGTTGGGGTCGAGAAGCAATTACATGCAATCATAGTTCATGGTGGGAACTATTTTCATGACTATTCCTTGAGCTCTACTATCTTTTATGGACAAGGTTGAATGCATAATATTCTCTACACACCGTTCACGCACATGCATATGAACTCACTAGGAGGGCTTGTATACGTACCATAAGCCTAACCACGGGCTAGAGCATGCTCACACTGGGGGAAACTAAGAAAGAAAGGAGTGTGTTTCATATCATGGTGTATGCATCCGTACATAACATACTGAGAAAGTATCTCATGCTCGTGACATACAACATGCACAAGGTCCCACATTTTCAAATCATGACATATGGTTATGATGCCTATATCATACTTCCATTACTTTTCATAACATAACTCTCCTATGAGACATGCACACGTGTACATGACGTATCTTTCATCAATATTATATGGTAAGGTAAGTATAAGAATATTCAGCAAATAACCTATTTATAAGCTCATAATCGCGTCTGAAACTTAATTACCTACCACAGGCTTAGTTCTAAGCTCTAAGAAGTTCAGACCTAAGTTTTATAGTTTATCTAAGTTTTTGGTATGTCAGGAAGTTCCTAATGCGTAGTTCTCATGCATATAATAAACCCAATCGAGCTTCGTGGATAGTTCATCTAAGTTGTTTCCATGTGATCTCGCGAACGGCCTAAATGAGTTATGGAGTGAACTAATATTTATGTTCATAGCTTGCAGGTCATTATGTATGAATATGAGAGTTGACCTCATTAAAAGTTTCAATGCATGAAAGACAATATGGTATCATGAATGAGCATTGAACATCATCTCCGAAAGGTTAGTTAACAACCTCTTTAAGGAGCAGCCCGATGTGCCAACGAACTAGCTGAATTTGTTTGTGTGGTCCTTTGACCCTTTCAAGGTAGGTTTATGGAATTGAAGCTGGGACCCTTTCACACACTAAGGTTAAACTGAAACACTATCCTATCAGACCAATCTAGATCAAGTTCGACAGTACTCTATCATAAGCCTATCGATTGGGGTAAGGGCTCTACTAGGTCTAAATCGATGTTCCTAATAGTTATAATAACATACTAGAGGAAATAGAAAGTAGTCTTGGTTCTAGTGATACTATTCACAATTGCTAGTAGGCATGTTAAGCTATCTTAAGTTTCTCTTAGTGTCGTAGTGGTAAACTAAGTTCCTGAGAGCATCTTGACGGTTTATAACTTGAGTTCTTGTTTTCAGGGTTTTCTAGACGGGTTTACTAGAAACAACATGATAGGTAATCGTAAATCGTACATAGTTTTTGGTTCCATAAACTTACTTGTCAAGTTCTCGTAAACTTTCTTTTAAAGGGATTTAAATTTTTTTTATTATTATTATTATTATTATTTTGTAAATAGTCTCTCAAATCCTCTCTTTTTCACCATCTTTCCACCAATTTGGAGGGTAAGTAAAGGAAGGAAGGAGGTTCGAAACTAGCTTTGGGAACCGAACCAAGCTCCGGACTTCAGTTCTCACATCCCAGCCTTCCGAACCTGCGTCACCTTCGACAGTCTAGCCCACATCAACGACGCTCACGACCCAGACTACTCCAGCCCACATGACCGCCAACAATCTATGAAGTCCAGCCCAAATGCGACATTGACCCAGTAACATGCCCATGGTCCAACCGACATCCAACGACCCGACTTCTAGACCCGTAGCGATCTAGTCTAGTCACCCCATCCACCACCTGATCTCACCTTTGTAACTCTTATCCTACCATTTGGTATGTAATATTATTAAGCCTAAGTATGTATTCATGAACGAATGTATATCGTTCGTCTTGCATTATATGTTGATATCATGATTTAAAGTTACGGGGATTTCATGCATTTTTTCTATGTCATGTTCATCAGGATATTTTTCTATTATAACGAGTATAGATAGGTACATTACGATATTTATGTTCCTCATGATATTATGAGAGCTCTTTTTCCTTTGTGGCTCTGACACGTGAGCATGCATTAGTTGAAGGGCTATCCCAGGGGACACGTATACTCTCGCCTGGTGGGTCCATGTGTGGTAAGTGGGCCGTGTATAGAAAAGAGAAGTACTACACATTCAATTTTTGCCTCGATTGAAAGGATATTTCTCCCAGTGGAAGACACCCCTTGACGGATGATAGCCTCCCAGTGGAAGCCATGAGACTGAAGCTAGTATGGTTGCATTTACGTTTAAATGGTAGTCCTTAGGTTAGATTAGAGCGTTGTCGTTACTTTGAGTTTTTTTTTTCCGCTATTTTCTTGATGGTTATTTTTGTTTGAAATAAACTTATGAATATTTAAATTTATGGTATCGTTTACGAAATGTGTTAAATGAACTTTTCCCAACATATGCATACACAAGCAATTATAGTGAATGTTGTACCCAATAAGTTGACATTTGAAGAAGGTGACCAATGGACCCAAGGCTTTGACCATTTGTACAAGATAGAGAAAGTTTTAGAGCTATCGCACACGGTTCGCTCGCATCTTCCCTCTATATAAAGGTGAAGACGACGTGTGGGCGGCTCCCTTGAACCGGCCACATCATCTAAACTAACTCATAATTTTTTTTTTTTTTTAGTTATTTCACCTTCTTCTAAATCAATTCTCACCCAGTCTCTCTGTTGTAGTATCTCAAATACAGTATCTCGTTTTGTTGCTCCCAAACATACTTATGTCAACATTATACTTTGAATGTTTGAAACACGAGAATGAAATAATTTGAAAGTTCATCAACTAAAATAAAAATATTTTAAAAATTTGTAAGAAAATGTTTTTCGTAATTCACGGAAAGTAGTTTATCAAGATGTAGCAATGATTGTTAAAAAGACATAAAAGAGACAAAACTATTGATAAATAATATACACAAAAATGGCTTATTAATGATAGATATTTGTTACCGAAAGAGCGTGATGTGTGTCTATCACTAATATTGATAGACTACTTACTTGTGACTAGAGTCCATTAGTGATAGATGAGGATAAAAAAAACAGTATTACAAAAAATGATATTTAAATAGGATAAGGACAAAATCTGAATCTTGTCTGGAGTGAAACCGTTTTACTGATTATGTTCCTGGAATAGTAAGAGAGTAGCAGGACCAAAGATTAAGTAAAGTATAAGGAGAATGGCTATTCTGTATCTTCAATACTTCTTTTCTTCTTCTTTTGAACATGAATGTAATAGTCAAACAATCAGAAAGAAAAGTGGCTCCTAGCTAAAGGTAGTTTGTCTCGCCTTTCAAAAGGGTGGGAATAGTTGAGAACGAAGTGATGAACGGGTGCATAACGTGTGAGAATTTGCCGAACACTTCAAGCCAAACAGGTAAAGGTTGACCAAGCCAATGGTACTCTTCATATTCTGATCTCACTGGGGAAACAAACTAGGGTTTGAGAATTAAAGCATGAGCATCTGCAACTAAGAGGAAGCCGTAGATCGTCGAAGACTCCTAGCAACAAACTTGTACGAAGAACCTCCATGGAGACATAGGAGATGTAGGAACCACCAGCGGGATCAATCCAACAATAATAGCCCAAGATAAAGTGACTTGACTCCTTCACCTCTCAACTTAATAAATTGAATTACTTGCTTGATCGAACCTAAAAACGTCTCAATTTGATCGCCCTAGCCTCGTGTGGAAATTACAATCAACTACCTTGCCCACTAACTCCTAGACAAAAACTCCTTTCCGTATAAAACAATGTATTCACGAAAAAAAAAAAACTCGAGTAAAACAGTACTGAACTACCAGCTTCTCCCTCACTTCTTATACCCTTCCTATCCCGACAAGAAGTCAATCATACAAGACTTTCACCTCCACCCGAACAACTCAGAAAAGTTTAAATTTTGAATTCAAAAAGAAATTAAGGAGGCAACCTTTTCCCTCCACAAATCAATTACAACATCTCTCAAAGTCTTCCAAAAGTCACACTTTTGATGACAATGGTAAATCAAGTCAATTTAATTTAATTTTTTGTTAAATTACCAATTAAATTATATTTTTGTTGGATAAAAAAAAAAAAAAAAAAATCAGAGT
>NW_019268599.1:74402-146264 GCF_002738365.1 Cucurbita moschata | reverse complement strand
TTTTTGGAAAAAAAAAAAAAAAAAAAAATCAAAGTGGGAGAGCAACCACCGCCGAAATAACTACACAATAACTTTATTTAAAAATATTAAAAAAAAAAGAAAATTCAAATATGACGTCAGAGCAAGAAGGCTAAGTAATCAGTTTCAATTACCATTTCAAAACGCACAGAACAGTGACGGTGAGAGAGAGAGAGTCTTTTAGAGAGAGAAAGGGGAACTTTCTTCCTCTTCTCCTTCGTTCTTGTAACCCTCGTCTTCTCAAACATTCAACTTCACAGCTTCTTTGTTCCTTCAACTTCAAAAATCTTTCACACAGACACCTCTACCTTCTCCTAGATCTCTCTTCAACTGTTCTCTAATCGATCTCTTTGTCTTCCTCCACTTTCAATTTCTACTCTCATCTCTTTGCTCCCGATTACTTCACTTCGCTTTTTCCGAGTTTTAGATCGTTGATCTTCGCTAGCTTTCTATAGATTCAATGGACGCGATCGAGGAGTTGGGTGAGTTGTCCGAATCGATGCGCCAAGCGGCTGCTTTGCTTGCCGATGAAGATGTTGACGACAATTCTACCTCTGGCGGTTCTTCTCGTAGGGCTACGACTTTTCTCAACGTTGTTGCGTTGGGCAATGTTGTGAGTTAGCCGTTTCTTTCTTTTTCTGTATTTCTTACTTGGCTTTGAATGTTGGATCGGTTTTGTTCTGTGTGTTTTGTCTTGGAGACGTGTTTCTAGATTTAAGTTTTTGAACTGTTGGTCTTAGGCGGCAGATCTTTGTGTCTATTTGAGTCTCCCAACTTGTTGGAACATTCTAGAAATGGAAAGATGTGAAAACGTTTTGAATTTTTAGTTGCAGTAGAAGAAAATTACGAAGCTCCCTCGTGATGGGACACGTAGCTGAATTAATTCTTTTGCTAATTAGAAAATTGTTGTTGCGCGATTTGGAAGGCGTGTTTCATGGATTGACCGTTGTAACGAAGACTTACTGCTTGTAGTGTGACAGTAATATCTGGAGTACGGTGCGATGGATTATTTATTTAGATCTGTCCTGAGAGTTGCAAGAGTTTGGTCGGCTGTGAAAACTCTACAGTATGATCAAACTTGTACAATTTGGATTTTTTTATTAATCATGGTTTGCAGTGGAGTTGAATTTCACGAAAAACTTAAGCTTTTTTTCAGCCGACAATTCTGTATTGGTTGTGGTATTCAGTTCGTATTGATCGTCTGCTTCACAATTCACTGAGTTCGGATTTCTTTTCAAAATCGGAAATCTGGACAAAAGCCTCTATCTCTTGCCAATTATGATGGAGTTTTTTGCTATGTTTACATTTTATGAATGCAGTTCTCATTTTTCGACGTTGTGCTTTTGAAGCTGTGTTTGTTTTTTTGTCCACCAATCAAAAGTTAAGATGCAGGAAATTCCAACCCTATTGATATTTTTATTCTTAGTTTTCTCAAAACTGTGAATGCATGATGAGTATAGAATTTTGAAGTACATATGCTCGTAAATCATGACTAGCTGCTTGAAAATTTACCATGATTGGAAAAATGCAATGCATCTGGCCTAGTTCTTTATTTGTTTCTTCTTATTGTAGATGTGCTTATTTTATGAAGATATCTATCATAATTTTATTTCTTTGATAAACTTTCTCAGGGTGCCGGCAAATCTGCAGCCTTGAATAGTTTAATTGGGCATCCTGTTCTGGTAAGTTGAATTTTACTTGGTATTCTCTTTCCTTCTTTCCTTCTCTCTTTGGATCTACAGAACAATTGCATGAATACCCTATTCTTATGTGTAATTTGTTTTCTATTCTATACTCAGCCAACTGGTGAAAATGGCGCTACACGAGCTCCAATTAGCATTGATTTGCAGAGGGATGGTTCTTTGAGTAGTAAATCAATTATTCTGCAGATTGATAATAAATCTCAGCAGGTTTCTGCAAGTTAGTAACTTTACTAAATGCCCTTGTGTTTTAAATCATACTGTACATTTTTTTTTCCTGTGTGTGTGAGAACTTTAAATGTGTGGATCTGCCCGTGGTTGTAGAATGGCTTTTACCACCTTTTCTTTTGTAAGCTTTTGGTTATATATGACCTATACTATACTTTTAGTGTAAGAGGTGATAATGTTTCAGATATTAATGGTTATTTAGCTAAACTCCTGTATTAAATGTCAACACTAATTCCAATTGTTCTTTAGGTGCTTTGCGACATTCTTTACAGGACAGGTTGAGCAAGGGTTCTTCAGGAAAGGGCCGAGATGAAATATATCTAAAGCTTCGCACAAGTACAGGTTAGTTCGTTCATTTGGCCTTTGTAGTATGGAGTAAAAGTCTTCAATTTTTCTTATAAATAGTTTATAATTTAATATGTAATCCTTCAATATAATTCTTTTAAAAGTGTAACTTCTGAAGATTTTAAATGTGTGCACTGAGTGTGTTATTGGTGGTAAAAACTGTTATTGGAATAGCTTAGTATAACAATCACATATCCGGTATTTTTTAATCGAGTATTTTTTTCATTCTTTTTTATGCTTCATCCCTTTGCATAAAAGAAGATCTCATAATCAAATATTTATTGTACATATTGTGTGAATTGGTTAATCTCGTATGTAATTATCTGGCAGCTTCTTAATGCACTTTTCCTACTTCTAGCTTCCACATGTGAAGTTCTTTTTGTTTTAGCTCACTGGGATCACTTCATGGTTAGTGCTCTTCTAATAGTGGAGTGGGAAACTTTCTTCCATTCAGTTTTTAATTGTATTAATGTTTTTCTAATAAGCATATATATCGTACTGTTTATCATTTATTTGCATATGGAAAAAAAGCATGTTGATGTTGGATTTGAGCTTGTTTATGTCCCCAACATGTGCTCTGGAATGCAGTTGGTTATTTTAAAACTAATCTTGTTCTTACATTGAAACACTGAAAGGTTGATAATCTAACCAACATAGAATTTTGTAAAATGAAATGTTTTGAAGATTGATAAATACGATTATCCAGGAATGTATAGGGAATGCCAGTATTACACATTCTTTTTCTGGTCGATAATGAAGAAAGTCTTGTATTTGCTCTAGAAAATGATATTGGGTGTTAGTTAATTTGCATGTCCATTGGATGCTCTGTAATTCAATTTGTCATTACTCAGCTACTATAAGTTGTTTAGGCGAATAACTGCTGTGCAAGGAAATCTTTAGTCTGTAAAGGCAATGAAGCCAGTTCATTAAAATGTATTCAAAGCATGTCCAAGACAAGAAAAACTAAAATCTGCTGCTCCCTCTATAGATAGGATTTTATGTCGGGTTCTTAAACATCGATATTTTTCTTTATAAAAATTAATTATCAGCTAATTTTATCTATTTCATTCAGTTATTTGCTATTGTTTCTTAGATTTTCATTTACAAAATTTCATTTCAGCGCCTCCACTGAAGTTGATTGATTTACCTGGGCTTGATCAACGGGCAATGGATGATTCTGTGGTAAGTAGTTGTTCATGGACTGGCTCATATACTTGATTAAAAGATTTATGAATTAGCGTTTCTTTTTTGGATGAATGCTTTTAGACAATATCTGAATCCATTATCCATATAGATGGTTTGTGTATTTTTTTCTTAACCAAATGATAGTTTGGTATTGTTTATAAACTGTTATTAATGGTATAAGTAATTATATTTTGATGGTTTTTGCATAGGTTAGTGAATATGCTGAACACAATGATGCAATTTTGCTAGTTATTGTACCAGCTATTCAGGCTCCTGAAATTGCTTCATCTCGAGCCCTACGAACTGCGAAGGAATTTGATGCAGATGGTAATTTGTTTCACAGTCATCGTCACATTTCTATTTTAAGTTTGGTGTAATGTTATTTGTAAACCTGGGAAATAAGTTCTAATTACTGGGTTTTGTCTTTTATGTTCACCACCACTATCATTTATCATGGATTCTTGTTTCTTCTTTCATGTTTTGCTTTGTTAAGTTTATAGGGATAATTTTCAATGCTGAAATTTCAATTTTATGTTAGATTTCGAATTATGCGTTTTCTATTCTTTCTTTTCAACTGCATTAGGTGATTAAATTTGAAAATTATCCTCAACATAGGTACCAGAACCATTGGTGTAATTAGCAAAATTGACCAAGCTTCTTCAGACCAGAAGTCTCTTGCTGCAGTGCAAGCTCTCCTGTTAAATCAAGGGCCAGCACGAGCCTCAGATATCCCATGGGTTGCTATAATTGGTCAATCGGTTTCGATAGTTACTGCACAGTCTGGATCTGTTGGCTCCGAGAATTCCATGGAGACTGCATGGAGAGCAGAGAGTGAAAGTTTAAAAACTATACTACCTGGTGCCCCTCAAAGTAAGCTAGGTAGGCTAGCTTTAGTTGATGCATTATCCCAACAGATCCGCAAACGAATGAAAGTCCGGCTTCCTAATCTTCTCTCCGGGTAACTGTTTTCCCAAATTTTACAAGAAAACCTTTATTTACAAATTGCTGTGCTTTTTTTTTTTTTGCCCCCAGTAATTTCTATTGTACTCGGGGAAAGTTTTTGTATTAACAAATGGATAACCTATTTCTCACAATATATCCTATGTAAAAAAATCATGGAAGACTAGTCTTAGGTGTTCGATGTTGAATTCTATTTTTGAGTTGAATGAGGGTCTGTTGACAAGAATGGAGTCTGCCATATTTGTGGTTTCCGAGTGGCAGATTTATCTAACAGGATTTTAAATGGATAAAATATGTATTAAATGTATTTTTAATACGTGGGAGGAAATTAACATCCTATTGATTTTTGTATTTTACTTTATTAAAGGTTACAAGGGAAGTCGCAAATAGTTCAGGATGAGTTAGTTAGGCTTGGTGAGCAAATGGTCAATGGTGTCGAGGGGACTAGAGCTCTAGCTTTGGAACTTTGCCGTGAGTTTGAAGATAAGTTTCTCCAGCACATAGGCTCTGGTGAGGTAGGTCTTCTATTTATTTATATACTTTTTTCATGGTTCTTTTCCTGCACGACAAGTTGGTATCCTTCGTTTTTAAAGTTGCCACAGTATTTATTTCTGTAATCTTTCTACATAAAATTGTGTTAAGCAGGATAGAGGTTTCTTCTGTGCATATATTAAAAGAAATTCTAATAATTTAAGTTTTATTATTATTATTTTTTTTGTTAATCCCCCCTCTCTGTTTTCTCTCGTATTTCTTATTTTTCTATTTTCTGTTTTTTAAACTCACTTTGAAGGTGATTAGCACTTGTAGAGCATGTAGTTTTCTTCCTAAGGAGAACATAAAGTCTCAATAGTTTATATATATATATAAACAAACATAATTGCTTAGCTCAGGAATCGAACTCAAGCTGGCGATTGGGCTGGGAGAGTCTTTCAAGTCCTGATTGTAAAAATTGATTTCTTTTGTGTTTGTATGTTTGATGATCCTGGCTAATTTCCTTTTGAAGGATGATACAAAACAATTTGTACGAACTGTGAAATCTTCATTAGCAAGGGAGTTCTCTTGATATGCATGGAAAATACTTGGATAAGTTAGAAAGATGATTATGATGAACCTCTTGGTGTAAATTGTCAAATCTCTTTGCTTCATATAGTTATCCCTCCCTATTAACCAATTGGAAAAGCATTTTTGTAATATTCATGGACTATGCATCCCTTTTGCAAAGTTCATACATCCATGAAATTGTTTCTTACACAAAATAAAAAAAAAAAAAAAAAAAATCAATATTGATGAAATGAATTGATAATGAAATAATTTTTCTCCTCAATACTTATCTAGTCAGACTTTATTTTGAGCATTTCTGCAGTCAGGAAAAACTAACCCTTGGACAAAATCTGAGTTTATTGATAATTTAATTGCAGTGAGGGTTTGATTTCTAAGTCTTAATATTTCTTACCTCGCATATCAGGGTGCAGGTTGGAAAATTGTTGCTAGCTTTGAGGGTAGTTTTCCAAATCGAATTAAGCAATTGCCTTTAGACAGACACTTCGATATTAATAATGTGAAGAGGGTATGTTTAACTATTTTTTTTTTTTTTTTTTTTTAGTAATTTATGTTTTATTAGGCTGTAGATTCATTCTTGACTTCGTTGTAACAGATTGTATTAGAAGCTGATGGTTATCAGCCTTATCTTATATCACCTGAGAAGGGTTTGAGATCTTTAATAAAAGGTGTTTTGGAGCTTGCAAAAGAACCATCACGTCTCTGTGTTGATGAGGTAAAGATAAGCATAAGGGCATGAAATGTTCAGCTTCTTAAATTTTGGAGCACTAAATTCATCGTGGAATATTTTTTTGTTTCTTTGAGATCTCTTTTAGAATTTGATCCTTAGCTTATCAGTTTATTTTGTTTTGCTTAAATTTTGTTACCACAGAAAAATGGAAAAGATGTGTCATCCTCATATACTTCAAAACCAGAAGTGATTTTGAAGAGGCTCTTCAATCTAAATTATTAGGCAAAATAGGGAATAATTACAAGAGGTTAAATAAATAGTCCGAGGAGACCATTTAGAAGGCCAAAAGTATAGAATTTGGGATATTTTTACTCTTAGCCTCATAATTTCTCAAACTCCTTAAACAAGCTGAAGGATCGTTTAATTTTTTTCTTCTTATTGTTAATGAAATCATGATGTTTCTGGTTTGACAAAAATATAGGTGCACAGAGTTTTGATAGATATTGTTTCTGCTGCTGCTAATGGCACCCCAGGTCTTGGAAGATACCCACCATTCAAAAGAGAGGTGAGTGGCTTTTTACTTTTTTCTTGATTACATCGTTTATCCTTTTAGCTTTTCATAGTTTACAACTTTATTTTGTTTTCTTTTGTAGTTTGCATCTTAACTTTTATTTTTCCTGCTTAAGTTTTTATATTATATGCTGTAGTTCTTCGAAAAGGTTTTCTTGTTCTTTAAAAAATAATGTTTCTTGTAAGGGAGCTCTAAATAGCTGTTTCCAACCCTCTAAAACCGATTATTTTTCTAGGTTGTGGCCATTGCAACTGCTGCCCTGGATGGGTTTAAAAATGAATCAAAAAAGATGGTTGTGGCGTTAGTTGATATGGAGCGAGCATTTGTCCCACCACAACACTTTATACGTCTTGTACAAAGAAGGTAAGCTTAGGAAAATCTTCTACTGCTATGCCTTTTGGGTATGAAATTGGCTGCTGTGAGGGGGGGGGGGCGGTCCTACACGCATGATGAAATTTGATATTGCTAATGTGTGTATTACTTTTTCTGCGGCGTGTCCTTTTGGAGCCTATTGCTGTATTAATTATTGTGTCTGTGTGAAATTCTAAGATCTTGAATGTCCTGTACATTCCAATAAAAATCCTCCCACACCCACACACCACCCATGCATATGTATACTATACAATTTTTGGTCCCAAAAATTTTAAATTTCAATAGTAAAATTGGTTGTATATGATATCACTTTCTCATTCTCAACGTAGGATGGAAAGACAACGCCGGGAAGAGGAAGTGAAGACTAAATCATCAAAAAAAGGGCAAGAGGCTGAACAAGCGGTGTCGAACAGGGTGAGTCATTTGAGTTAATGCAGGGCTGCTGACTCTCGTTTTTGTTTGACTTTCTCACTTACATAGTTTTTGTCCCCCTAGGCAAGTAGTCCTCAAACAAGTAGTCAGCAAGCTGGGGGAAGCTTGAAATCAATGAAAGAAAAACCTAGTAAAGAAGATAAGGAAGTACAGGAGGGTTCGGGTTTGAAGACAGCAGGTGCTGATGGAGAGATAACAGCTGGTATGCACGCAATATTATTTTATTTATAAAAAACGGGAATGCTATTACTGGGTTTTAGCTTTCAGCTGTTTATGAAGGCATTTTAAAATTTGTTTTAGAAGACTCTTTCTGGCCTTTTAAATTAATATGAGACCCTTAATCATCTGTCGCTATTTTCTCTCTCTCAAATCTGGTGTTGAATGAACTGTGTAGAGATTTGTAACTTGGCTCTGATTTGTTTGGAGTTAGTATTCTGGTAAGTTCCCCAAGCTGAAACGTGTTCAGACTCTTGAATATACAGCATCCAATAATGCACATGCAACACAATTAGTCCGTTACATGTGAATGGAAGTTTTATTTTGGATGTCATCCACGAGCTTGGCAGTTGTTGGGCTTTGGATCAAGTTGGACACTCAAACTATATTCTTGACTCTTCTGTAACTTTGTTTTTTTGACACTTAGTGATGCTTGGACACCCGGATTAAAAAGGAAAAAAAAGAACCTAAATCAATGATTAGCTTTGGACTAGGCCAATGGAATAATTGTTATGCATATAATTGAAGACACATTTGGTTTTTGGATTTTGTTTTTAACCCTTTGTTATTATTTATAATATATTGATCCGTTTACATATGTTTATTGGTTTGGAAGTCCGTTTAATGCTGCGTCATTTTGAACATGTAGAAAGACTGAACATTTAATATAATGTCACTCTACTATACATTTTATTATAATTTTTTGAAGAAACCATCAGACTAAATTCAAAGAAGGGAAAGGAAAGTCATCCTAAGGGCTGGGGAAGAGAGAACCCCCACCCAAAGAGCTACTTGCAAAAGGCCTTCCAATCATTAACAATCAGAGAGAAAGGGAAGTTACGAAAGAATTTGATATTGAAAGTTATGACTCCACCACGAAGCATTAAGCTGTTTGTATTTGTACGTTTTATGTTTTTCAATATCAATGATTATTTGTCATCTCATCCATGCTGCATTGTACTCATGTCAAACTGTCTGTATCTATCTCTGCAATTTTAAAGCTGACTACTGTTATAAAGTTGGAAGTCTGTATGATGGCTTACATCTTAGTTTGAGTTCAATGGTTACAAGTAAAGCAATTTGTTTTGATGTAAACTTTAAGAAGACTGTTAAACTTACAGGTTTATTTTTGAAATTTTGTTCATTTTGTAGGTTTCTTGTTAAAGAAAAGTGCAAAAACTAATGGATGGAGCAGGCGATGGTTTGTTTTGAATGCGAAGACTGGAAAGGTATGTAAAATTTTGTGGAATTCTACTCTAATGGTCAATAGAAATGGGTGGTTCCTGATCCCTCAGTACTTAGTCAGATAGATGGTATACCATTTGGTCTTTTCACGTGCGTTTCAGCCTATCATCCCTCAGTATTAGTTTCCTATATTGAGAAGGAAAAATCTGAGTAGGTTATAGGCATATTTCTGGTGATTATTAATTCATGCTTGGTGATCATATACCCATTACATAACTGCCGAGTATCTCATAGTAGCTTCACTGTTCTTTGAGCATATAAGACGTGTATGTTAATATTACATCTGAAGGTTGGGTAAATAAGTTCACTTAAGCATTTCAGCCATGCCATCTTCATGCGTTGACCTGGGTAGATGTTTGTACATTCTGGTTTCATTTGTCTCTATTTACCTATATTTTTTATTTGTATTAGGCAACATGTGTCGATACCTTTATTTACTTCTATTCTATCCTCATTGTGCAGCTTGGATACACCAAGAAGCAAGAAGAGAGACACTTTCGTGGTGTCATTACTTTAGAGGTAGAGCATCATGTTTTTCCTGATCTCAGTATGGGGACAACTCCCCACAACGTCTTTTTGTAATTATGAGCTTCATCTGTCTCTGTAGTTACGTTCCAACTCTTTTTGCTGATGCTTTTTCATGAAAGCGCAGTTTCTAACAAAAAGGAAAACAAAAAATCACATATAATTATTGGTTTTTCTTTTTCTTCAAGTTTTTTTCCGTATATTCTCAAGAACAATCATTTAAGACAATAAAACATCACTATAGATGGCAATTTGGGAATGGCCATATATTGTGAGTTTTGTTTATGTTCTTGGAAGATGTACTGGAATCGTCTTGAAATTTAACAATGATTCTGTCATATATTCCTGTTGGTTATCTGAATGGCCACATTGACTTCTGAATATATTTACAGGATTGTAATATTGAAGAAGCTACAGATGAGGAAGAGTCTCCACCTCCAAAGAGTTCAAAGGATAAAAAGGCTAATGGGCCCGATTCTGGAAAAGGATCAAGTCTTGTGTTTAAGATTACCAGCAAGGTTCCATATAAAACCGTTTTAAAAGGTAAGGTTACATAAGGTTTTTGATCTTTTAAATGTCGTAGTATTAGTTTATAAATGTTCCAAATTTGATAACTCCATGTTGAAAACCTGTTTGCTAACTCAATTGTGCCATGTTCTTCAGTTCATAGTGCTGTTGTCTTGAAGGCGGAGAGTGCTGCGGACAAGGTGGAATGGATAAACAAGATACGCAATGTCATTCAACCGTCCAAAGGAGGACAGATGAGAGGCGTATCCTCCGAAGGTGGTCTTACTATGCGGCAGAGTCTATCTGATGGTTCTCTAGTATGTCATTGAACCCCCTATTATTGTCTAGCTTTCCTCTAATTTTGGCATACGTTCACATTTAGATAATTGGTCTACATTCTTGGGGATTTGTGTTTACTGGTTGGAATATGCATAGGATACATCTATGCTCTCTTTTCTTGCAGCTTTATTTTACAGTTTTTTTGTTTTTAAAATTTTATCGTAGCTAATTTCTTTGTGAGAATATGTCTAAACTAACCACTTCTCATGCACTTCAAATTTCTTTTACTTGTTTTTTTTATTGTGGTTTGCAATTAACATTAAAGAATTTATCCACTTTTATTAGGATACTATGGCTCGAAAACCTGCTGATCCTGAAGAAGAGCTGCGGTGGATGTCTCAAGAGGTTCGTGGTTATGTTGAAGCAGTGTTGAATAGTTTGGCTGCAAATGTTCCCAAGGTAAGTTTTGAATTGTTTGGCTAGGTTGAAGATTGCGTTTCTAATTATTATCCCATCTAGTTTATATCATTCTCTCCAACAAGTTTATTTCATTAGTGACTTGTTGATTTGAATATTCATCAGTGAGTTGTTCATTATGCAGGCTGTTGTACTTTGTCAAGTTGAGAAGGCGAAGGAAGACATGCTAAATCAATTATATAGCTCGATAAGGTAGAGTTTAGCTTTCATGTTGTATGGACTTGCTTTGTTGGTATTGTCTTTTTAGAAATATTTTCATTATAATGTGTTGACCGTTGACTGAAAGATCTTTATCAATAAGGTTTGAAAAAAAGTTACTTTGGTAGAAATCCAACTTATTATATGCTCATGCTGAACAGTGCCCAAAGCTCTGCAAAGATTGAGGAGCTTCTTCAGGAGGATCATAATGTAAAACGGAGGCGAGAACGTTATCAAAAACAATCCTCTCTCCTTTCCAAACTGACACGCCAGCTCAGCATTCATGATAATCAAGCATCTGCTGCTAGTTGGTCCGATGGTAGTCCAGGTAATCTTAGTCATTAGTTCCTGCTTTTACTATTTGTATGCATGTTCTGCTGCCCACCGTTGGACTAGGTTATGTTGTTAGCGGTGATGTTGATCTGTCTTGATTTATGTAGAACTGGTAAAGAAACAACATTATTTTGTTTCTCCTGATTAGGCAACTTGTCATTATTTTGTTTCTTCCAGAGGATTCATTCTACAAAAAAATTTTGAACTGAAAGAATCATAGGGTGTTGTTGATTCATTCTAGTCAAGCTCTAAGAAATGAAGTTTCTTCTAGCATTCAGCCCACAACTTTTTGTTCAATGTTGTACTTCATGGAAAAATCATAGGGTGATCTTCTAGTCAATTTAACAACAGAGTAGTCAACCCACGCAATTCTGGTACCTGAAGAGTCATTCATAGGGCCACTCTTCTCGTTGAAGTTTAACAAAGAAAATTTCTTCTAGCATTCAATCCACACAATACTTGCCAAAAATTCAACCGTGGCATTCAACCAGACAGTTCTTTACAGGTCAACGTTTAACTAAGAAACTTTCTTCCTGCATTCATTCACCCAAACATCTCTCTGCCAAAAATTATGCGAGTTGAATGCTACAAGAACCACTTGCTCTAAGTAATTTTATGTATTGGCTGGACGCCTGAGCCCAACCAAATGAGTAAGAATGAGTACACATCCATTCATTTGTTAGCAAATAACTGAATAAATTAATTTGGCGTTCCCATTTCCTTGGTCATTCGATGATATTAAAGTTGGTTGTTTGATGGTCTGTCACATTGCTTGGATTTTATCCAGCGAAGCAATAGGTAGAAAATTCCATGTTGGAAAGTGGCATCTTACGGGGTCTTACCATTCTGCCACTTCTCAGTGTTACGAAAGAAATTCATTTCTCCATTTTCTTGACGTTTTGTAATATTTTAAACCCTTGCAGAAAGCAGTCCCAAAACTAGCGGACCACCTGGAGGAGATGACTGGAGATCTGCGTTTGATGCTGCTTCTAATGGCCGGGCCGACTACAGAAGATCTTCTTCCAATGGTTACAGTAGATCTAGCGATCCCGCACAGAATGGTGACATAAACTCGGGTTCGAACTCTAGCAGCCGTCGCACTCCAAACCGGCTGCCACCAACACCTCCGCAGTCTTCTGGTTCCAGATACTTCTAGCATGGCGATATCACTTGATGATTTAGTCTCTGCAACATTGGGTTGATATTAAGGTCCACTTCGTGGTTCATTTAGGTGATCTCTTCAAGGTCATATTTCTACTACAAACTTATAAGTGGAGAAAGAGGTTTGTGTATATACAACATTTCTCAGTTCCAGGTTATACTGCTTTCTTCATCAATATAACACTAGATTCGAGGTATTCTTGATATCCCTTTTGTTTTTTCCTCCCCTTTTTAAGGTTTTGTTCTACCATTGGCCCATTCTTTTTTGGACAAGAAAAATGTATTTGCATGTATTAGTTCTGATCTTGTATGTGCTATTATATCATACCATCATCCATCTCTGATGGGTTATGTATAATATTCAGTTATTTCTAGCGGAGAGTTTTGGATTGTCATTTGATTGAATGGTGATCTGTTTTTGCTTCTCTTCATTGTTAGTTTTCTGTTTAAGTGTCTTGTTTTGCTTGAACTGTATAAGAATGCAAATGAAAGTCGGTCAATCGTTAATATATTTTCTATTTAATGCATCTATACATTAACTATTTTAATATTTAATTATCAAATACAATAAATATATTTTTCTCTTTTTATGTTTAATATATTAAATATTCATTTAAAATATATATTAAATACTAATTTGAACCCTAAGCTAATTATATATTTCTCTAGTTACATTTAATATGTTTAATATTAGTTTAAAAAATTCAAACTAAATATATTTTATCCTTTTATAATCTGTAATGATACAAAATTAATTAACTTATCAATTATAAGCTATAATGATACAATATTAATCCAGTAATACAAAATTAATTAATCAATTTTCATACACTATTTATATAGGTCACTTCACTATACATTTTATGCATGCACTCTTATACACTCGTAAGTCCAATTCTACCATGTCGGAACTCTTATGCATTGTAAGTTAAATTGTGCCGATTGATATAATTATTACAAGCAAATTTATCATTCACAAATGGTTCGTAATTACAACTAAGTAAACATTGAATAAATAATTTGTTTATGATCGAAAGAAATTTACAACAAATTGAAGTAGAGTATTCAACCTTCGTCAGCGAGTTTATGGGCTTTAGAGAGGAGAATTTTGAAGAGGGAATATTTAAGAGGGATAAATTTTAGAAGGAAAAGAGGTAGAGAAATGGACAAAACATTTGGGGAGAAAAAAAAAAGTAAACAGAAAGAAAGTTTATTTTGAATGAAACATCAGAAACTCAAAAATGGAATCTTTATTTTGAATGATGGGGGAGTGGCAAAGGAGAGAGTGTTTTGTGATGTCCCTCATCGAGTGAATCCCAAAGCCTGAATGATGAACACAACACCTCATTTATTTAAACTAAATATATATCTGGGATGAGGATCGTCATTGATGATTATTAAAGCGACTCTATGAAAACAATAATACAGCAGCTGAAGAGTAATAGATACCAGGAAGGGCTTACGCAACAAAATTTCCTGCAATTATTTGTTCTCTCATATACACTAAGAACAATCTGTAAACATAGCCTAACTGTAGCAAATGATGTAAATATGAGGCACGCAACAAAAACAACTATTCCTTTGTTTTCCAGACAACTCTGATTCTTCTGAACCCTTTCAATCTCAGATCTGCATCATAATACCAAAACGGAAGCTTTTTAGCCTTTTTCACCACTTTTCACCCTTCTTTTTTTTTTTTTTTTTGAAGTTACTTCTACACAACAACATTGCTATCTAAGCTTTAATCTTTATCCCTTTCTTCTCCAAACGAAGTTTTTGATAAATAAATAAGTGTTGGTCAGATGAATGAACAAGTAGGATTTATACTAGAAATAGGATTTAAGGAGAAAAACAAAGCTTCTCACTCCATTTCTCTTCCTTTTTTTTCTTTTTCCTTTTCTTTTCCCTTTTGCTAGTGCTAGTGCGTGTGGGTGTGGGTGGAGAAAAGTCAAAACCTGAGAACAGCGTTATGCCTTTGCAGACCATCCAACTGCATGGAAGCGATGGACTTCCAAGAAATGAGATCACGAACATCTTTATCCTGCATTCACAACAAGCCAATGTTAATAGCCATTGTTATAGATAGGAGATGAACAGAAAGAACAAGTGTATGACATACTGCGCTGTCCTGGATTTTAAGAATATTTCTTATATCCTCTCGGGTCTTCACAATGAGTAGATGATTATTTCCTATATCTTCGTCTAATCCTTCGAGTATATTGCCATATTTGGAAGTCAATTCCTCCAGATACCGCTCCAAAACAGATAAACTTAGGTCTAATGAACGAACTTTCTGAGTCAGAATTTTGAGAACAGTGTCACCAGGCATTCTGCCAGGTTGTTGATGGTGCTGTTCTTCGACTGGATCGATTATATTACTATGTGAAGGTTCTAAAATCACATCATCATCACTTTCATCAGTGGCTAGAGATTGCAACTCTCTACCATGTTGTCTTTCATCATTGGATCCGGACTGGGAGGGAATTGCTCTCTTATCATTAGTAGCTTCATCTGATATAACAGAAGGTTTATGTTGAGCTATTAAATCCTCCAGCATCATCTCAACTGCATCCATTCCATAAACTTCAACCCTGCTGAGCGTGCAATAGAATTCTGAACCATAATGAGTAAGAAGGTTCAACTTTAAATATCTCACCCATTTTGGGTCCTTGAGAACGAACTTGTGTGCCTGCTTTGCATTTGGAGCAGTGAAATTCCCAAGCTTGAACCAAACATCCGTTGGATAAACCAAACTTCCATGTAGCTCAAATTCTTTTAAGTTAGAGGAATGGAGCTCGAAATTAGCAATTTCAATTGTAACTACTAAGGTTTCTTCTGACAGTTCTATGAGAACAAATTTCTCTTCAGCAGAACATGGGTTTCTGAGGTATTTATCTTTGTCCCTCCCTAAAATATTAGAAGCTCCCTTTGCTTCCTTGTTGAAAGCCAATACCTTTGCTCCCTTTGAAGCTGAAGCGTAATTGTACTTTGCACCACCAGGCTCTACTCTATGGATACTATTCCCAGTCTGCCCAGTTTCAGACTTACTTCTGGATATGAAGGCTCTGCTTTTGAATTCCTCAAGGCCCAACAGAACGGTATCGGACGAGATACCTTCCTTCAGAGGTTTGCTTTCCGATTTCACTCCAGTGCTAGAGCTCCCAGCTTCAGGAAACTCTGTAGCAGTTCGTATATGACTACTACTTTCTTCACGTGAAAGTTCTTCATTGTTAGAACCATGGCTTGTAGCATCAATTGAGCACGAATCCTTTAGATGGCTGGGACAATCGTTTTCCCCCTTTGGAGGAACATGTAAAAGATCAGAGTCCTCGTTATTTTCCAATTTAGATTCATTTGATGTAGATACACCAGCAGGTAGTACAACAGATCCTTCTGAAACCCAAAGAAAAGAAGGGCATAGATAGTCAGTAATATTATCTTGTCTGGTATTAAGTCAATGAATTGGTGTAGAAAACAAAGATGGTGTAAGACAAATTAATTCATTCTATTAACGTAGAAAATCCTTTTCTAATATTTAATTTTAGCCATTTTGGTGATTAATAACAAAGCCAGACCAATTCAACAGTTTAAAACTTGAGATAAAACAAAATAAAACAAACTCTTAAGCAAAGGAAGCCTACTCCGGGTACTCCATTGGAGTGCCCACTAAGAAGCGTTCATATAAATATAATTTCAGGGAACAGAGTACTCCATTATATCCTTTCAACTCAAGGAAGTGGTACAGCTTATTAAATAAATCATTACTACGCTTACTCTATTATTTCCACGCATAATGAGCTTGATTTCATCATGCACGAACTTCGTTAGAGAAGGATTGCACAGCACTTGACCAATTATGTTTTTATTGTTTTGTGTGATAAATAACTACAATAAAAATCAATCAAATGATGGTATTTCCCTCTGATTTTACCCTGATAGCAATTTTAATGAAGCGTTCAAGCATGAAAACACAATTTTTGTTGTTTCCTTTTCTCTAATGTAAGAGTATAGAACATCATATGTAAAGTTGAAATATAAATCAATTAAAATCTTGAAACTGTCAGCGTTAAGAATATTCACAGCCACCAGAATGTTAGTTGCATTTCAAGGGAAACAAATTTGAATCTTATAAAACCAACAAATTGAAAAATAAAAGAAGGATTGATAGAATAGGAAACACAGAAGCAGCGAACAGATAAAAACCAATTGAAAACAGCTCGGTCTGAGATCACAAGAGAATGTTGTAATGAAATGGAGCAATCAGTTTGATTACACTTCTAAATTCAAATAAATATTCACTAAGAAATCAAAATGATATGATCAAAGCATACCTTGGCAGCCATCCCCACGGCTGAACAATAAGCTAAAGAGGAAGGTAAATCCCCACAGAATAAAAGCCAAAGACAGAGAAACTCTATACAAGTGATTCCTTCCACTAATAGGCAGTTCAACAGTTCTTCTATCACGCAGAAGAGCTCCGATACGCCACCGCATTGCACATCAATTCAAACCACTGATTGATCGACAACTCGAAATTGATGCCTCCCTGCATCAGAAAAAGGAGGGGCAAACCTTCATCACGACCAAATTCCAAAAACCAAAACAAAAACAATAATTCATATTAAGAAAGAGTAATTTCCGGTTTCATACAGATCAGAGCCCCAAATTCCCACCCAGAGAAAAGGAAAAGAGAGCAAACAAAGCAGCAGATCTCACTGAAAACCCAACGATTGAAGAAATCTCCACTCAATTACCCAAAACCAGATCCATTTCAAACTAAAGGAAAAATGTATGTGTATATAGCAATGGCGAGAATGTAAATCAAAGACATGTATCCAATAACAAGGAATCAAAATGAAAGAAAGAACCAGAGTTTCAAAATCAGTCCGAAGCAATTATATGTGAAACAACAACCAGAGAATTTTGCAGATAGAGAGGGAAAAAGCAGATTCAGTTTTCCAAAGAAATAACAAAATGATAATAAATGGAAGAAGCAGATTCAGGGTGAAGTGCAATGAAATGACGTAGTTTTGAGGCAAAATTCCGCATCGTTGCCTCAACATTGAGGAATGGTCAACCATTAGAATACTGTTTCCTTCTTTGTCGCAAATTTCGAAATTAAATTAAACAGCGTTCGCTTCATCCGACGAATGTCTGCTTCCTTTAATTACACTTTGATGCTATTTAGACAAAGAAATGAGGATTTAACGCTTCGGAGTTCAACATTAATGCAGAGAGAGAGAGAGAGTACCTTAAGGTTTTCCTTGGATGAAACTTGAGAGAGTGTTCTTCCTTCGTGGAGCGTGGAGATTTGGGATCTCCGAATTCTGATCTCTGAATCTGTTTGGATGCTTTACAATGCGGACGATCAATAACTATGAAAGCTTATGAATTCAAAATTATTGAAATTAAACCATAATTAATTAATTAATAATCCGCTTACATTATCACTTAATTATTATTATTATTATTCTACTTGTTTAGTCAATAAAGTTAAAACCTCAAATTACAAAATAATAATAATAATAATAATAATAACAATAATGTATTCTAAATTTAGTCAAAATTCAAATTCAAAATTGACGGGAAAAATTCAGTTTTAAACGTTTTTTTTTTTGGAAAAGAAATTGAATTTGAACTACAATCTTCCTAAAATAAAATTAGTAATCTTAATAGTATTTAATTTTAAATTAGTTATTGTTAAAACATATTTAATCCACGGATTAGTGATATTTGAAATAGAAAAATATTTTATATTCAATATAAACCTTGTCATATAAAATATTTGTTTTTATTTTCTATGCAATCCTTTTTTTTTCTTTAATCCTGTTATTTCCCCAAAGTTCCCTTTAATTTTTACCTATAAACTTTTTCTATTTTTATATTTTTTTTAAATATATATATTTATATAGAATAAATTTTCTATTTTTTTTATTAAAAATATAAAACATTCTAATAAATCCAATAAACAAAAATATAATCCTACCGACATCATTTATAAAAATTCAAACATATATATTACTATATAGTAACGAAATTTATTTTTATTTATTTTCTAAAAAAATATGTAATAGGTTAGTTTTGTATCTTAGCTTTTATATATATATATATATATAATACACACCGGAAGTAGAGGTAATAGAGAGATTTCTGTTAACTATGAGAATTCTCATTCCCATTAGCCAGGTTGTCTCTTGCTTGCCCAGGGATTCAATAGCAATTTGAAAAGTGGACCTCATTGAAATTTTCTAAATTTACACTTATTTTCAACTCCCACACACATATATATATATACATATACATACACACCCACAAGGATTCTGTTTAGTTAACATAGAAAAATCCCTTCGTTCCCTCTACTTCTTTGTTTAAATGGAGCGACTTTTTCCTCTTGCTTCAATCATGGAAATATAGGCTAAAGGCCAAATTTTATAACTCAAACTATACTCTCAAAAAGGAAGATAATTATCGATTAATAGTGGGATAACAAACAAATTATATGGAGTAAGACCCCAAAGGTTCGACTTTGGAAAATGTGGACTCACAAAAATTCTGGTCCTCATTTTATCATAATATACGTAACATCACTTGTGTGAAATATCCCAACAAAAATAACAATAATAATGTACCTTAACACCCTCTTTTCAATGATTCAACATTCTTCTTCTGTATGGGATGTGCCTATCTTCCTTCAATGAATGTGATCTGCAATGAAAGAATGTACCTTATTTTCAATGTCACTCCAACTAATTGCACGCTCCTCCTTCACAAATCTATCTTCCAGTTCTTCCCTGACCTTTTCTACTAACTCCCATTTCCCTAGAGAAGCATACAAACTTGCAAGAGATCCACGAGCTGCACAAGATTGATGATCCAGCTCCATTACATGCTCACCCACTTTTCTTCCTAGCACCATACTGCCATGCATTCTACACACACCAAGTAACGCATTCCATACTCGATCATCCGGCTTACACGACATCTTCTCTAGCTCGTTTACCAACTCGTTAAAACATCCCGCTCGACCCAAGAGATCAATTAACCATGCATAGTGTTCTTGATCAGGGAGAACGCTGTGATCATACGTCATGGCCTTGAAAATCCGATGTCCCTCTCGCGCGAGCCCTGAATGACTACACGCGCTAAGGATCACGATGAACGTGATCCTATCAGGCTTCAACCCTGATTTAACCATGTCATTGAACATCTGCATTGCTTTCTCCCCATGACCATGTTGAGCTAGGGAAGATATCATTGTATTCCACAATACAACATCCTGCTTATTTCCCATAAGGTGAAAAACACGGTAGCCTGCTTCTAACATGCCACACTTTGAATACATGTCAATGAGAGAGCTGACGACTATTGTGTTGCATTTGAAGTTCGTTCTTATCAAATAGGCATGTACTTGTTTACCATGCTTCAGTGCAGCAATACCGGCACATGCGCAGAGACAACTACTAAATGTATATTGGTCGGGATTAATTCGAAACATCATCATTTTTGTGAAGTAATCGAGTGCGTCGTGCCCCAAACCGTTCCTTGCATAGCCTGATATTAAAGCTGTCCAGGAGACAGGATTCTTTTCAGGCATTTGGTGAAACAATTCGCTAGCGAAATTTATATCACCCCATTTAGCATATCCAGATACCATAGTAGTCCACGCGAGGATATCTTTCACAAGCATTTCATCAAACAATCTCCGCGCACATCCCATCTCTCCACATTTTGCATATGCATCAACTATTGAACTAGAAAGCACTACATTAGACAAAAATCCAACAACCAATACCTGCCCATGAACCTGCTTCGTGAGCTGCAATTCCCTCAACTTTACACAAAGAATCAAAACACCAGCAAAACTAAACTCATTGAGACCCATCTCCAATCTCCTGAAGTCTCTGTATAACCCAACAACTTCATTGAAACACCCTCTCTTAGCATAAGCAAGAGTCATGGTATTCCAAGAAACAACATCCTTCTCCGTCATTCTATCAAACAACTTCCTAGCTTGATGCACATTCCCCAACTTAGCATACCCAGCAAGCATATGATTCCAAGAGTACAAATTCCTCACAGACATTTTATCAAACACCTTACGTGCATCAATCTCATGGCCACATTGGAAGTACATACCAATCAAATGGTTGGCTACAATAGTCGTGGGGCGTTTAAACCCCGTATGTTTCAAATGCAGATGAATACATTTACCACCTTTGAGAGACTTGGCTTTGGCACAGAGTCGCAAGAGGTGGACGAAAGCGCTAGAGGGCAAGCGTATGCCTCTTTGGGCCAATTGGTCGAGGTAAGTAAGGGCCTCCGAGAGGTTCCCTCGAGAAGAGAGGCTGAGAAGGGACTGAACGACACATGGGCGAGTGGAATCTGGGCGTTGCTTGGATTTGGGGCGAACCAAACCAGTTTTTCTGAGGGGTTGAGAGGAGAAAGAAGGCATTTTAGAGCGGCCCATATGAGATAGAAAAGCCATTCATCAATAGAGGGCTAGCAGCAGCAGCAGCGGCGGCGGCGGCGGTGGGGGCAGCGTTGAAGCAGCTCATCGCAGCCTCCGAAAAGAGAATTCGGGTAAGATCCAGAGATCGTTAGTCATTTGAGTTGGGGGAGACGGATCCGGGTCGTTAATAGTGAGCCATGTCATCTTAGTAGAAGCCACTGAGAACTTGCCATGTCAGCGCTAGATAGTGGGACCCTAAAGTTTTTGGTACCTATTACATTAAAAATTAAAAATGTTATTAATAATATTTTTTTACAATTTTATTATTTTACTTAATTATAAATAATAATTAATTGTGTTACTTATTTTATTTCTTTTAAGTTAAATTATTAAAATAAATTTAAATTTTTAAATTTTTAAATTTTTAAAATTTAGGTTATTATGGAATTTATTAAGGAAAGTTTTTTTTATTAATTATAATAAAATTATTTAAGAAAAAAAAATGGATGAAATTGAAATTTTAGAATAGAAAATGACGTTCCTCATTAAGTCCATAAAATTATTGACACGAACATTACTTTCAGTGGCAATCGTAACTATTTCATACCAAAATTGAGATGCTTTTCAAAAACTTTTAAATCACTTACCTAATGTTTCTAAAATAGATGAATTATTGATTTACCCATTACATGATATGATGGGTCGTAAGTTTTTTTTTGTAGTTGGAAAGTAGTGATTTTTTGTAATATAATTATACTCGTTATATATGCGGGGATCCTAATCCTTCTTGGAAGCTCACGTAAAAAGGTGGGGTAACTTCCGATGCCAGATTCGGCTAAAATCATTCAATTCTTGTTTCCTTCCGTATGGGTCTTCTCTACTGCAGCTTGTATCATTGCCTCAATCTCCATCTTTACGAGACGCTTCTCCATGGGGACCACTGAGCGAGAAGTCTAACTCTTCAATAGGAGATTCATAAGCGAATCGTTTTCGAGGCCTCTCAGATTGCCCATTCATGAAATAAGGTGCAGGAGTTCTTTGCACACGACTCTCCACAATGGTATGATATTGTTCACTTTGAGCATAAGCGCTCATGGTTTTGCTTTGGGCTTCCCCAAAAGGCCTCGTACCAATGAAGTTGGTATTCCTCACTTATAAACCCATGATCATTCCCTAAATTAGCCGATGTGGGACTTCCATCATCCAACACATTTCAAACGTATAGTTAAGTAGAAGTACTAGTAAATTGACATCACTCAATAAATTATTATCGAAAACCTTAAGATTTTACTAAGTTGATTAGAGTGTTAATGATGTTTACGTCATAGATATCATTGACTCGATATTATGATTTTTTTTTATCGAAACACTCTAAATTAACGATATTTAATCAAAATAATTGTTTTTAATACGCTGCCTTTTTAATTTTTTTTTCCTCGATAATCAAATGATTAAGATTCTTTTTTTTTTTTTTTGCAAAAATACATTTGAACCTTTAGGACGTCTTAAAAATACTCTTTTGATTTCAAAAAAGTTTTATTAATATCTTTTAACTTTTTTTAAAAATTTAAAAAATATTATTACCCATAGTACCATGTTTGAAAAATACCATTAACATACCTAACATTTAAAAAAAAAAAATTATTACCGATAATTTATGGACGAAAAATAATTTACTACCTCATCAATTGTAACGATCCAAAATTTTCTACTTAATTTAAGGTCGCTACTGTATACGTACCATAAACATTGAATGCGGAAGACTTCATTTAAATTCCATAAAACATAACTTTTAACTTAAAACACCGCCATGGACTTACGTGTTTCGAAAACATCCTTAAAACGACACTATAAAAGACTCGAAATAAAATAAACAAGCGTTTAAGTTTAACACATCCTATTCTATCCTAAGTCTAAGAAAATAAATGACACTATCCTATGCATGTGCCATGATCTCGAGTTGCGATGCCATCGTCAGCCGTACAGGAATGCCTTGCCTTAATCTGAATGGTTTGAGTATTTAAAGAAATACTCAGTAAGTGACCCCACTATTGGGGTTAAATGCAACAATCACATGCAATGAAATGATGGGACCTATATTTCGTTTCGTTTCGTTTCGTTTCATTTTCTCTACGGTGTAATCCTAACAGGTAATCGTGGACGTGTACCATATACTCTACACGCAGCCCATACGTGCGAGTATGGGCTCACTAGCTAGTTTGCACACCGCTGGGCCACTGCCCCTAGCCGGTGGGCATGCTTTGGGGGCCCACTAGGACCCATTAAAACTAAAACCGTCACGGCAGCGCTATGCAGGGCATAACGATCGTTGTCCTGCCATTTGGATGTACACGTCCGTACCCTCGTGATGGGATAGGGGTATCCCCCCAAATGCATGATCACACAATATGCATGAGGTCCCACTAGTCCTACAGTATCATTTAATGAACATAACCCCGTGTCACGTTTTCATGCTTACGTGTCATTCTCATTCTCATTTCGTTACATATCATACATATTCCTAGCGGGGTTATGTATCATGCAATTTACCGTATTTCATGTCATACAATTCATTCAGTTACATTTCAATACTCATACAACAAGTCATAATCGTACAAGGGCCACACATCGTCACATGCGTTCATATCACATCAACTAAGCAGCGTAAATAACATACATTCACGTTCACATGATTTCGTACTTAAGCACCATAATCTAGCATACAATGTATCATATCATAACCAAGTCAATAATGTAAACACTTCATAGTCATAACGTTCTCTAACTTACCATAGCCTTAACGTTCTTATACCTATCACAGACATATCACTACGTGACGTACCTTAGTCATATCGTCACAAGAACGTACTCTAATGCTATCGTTCCATCAATCTATCACAAACCTATCCCTTTCTACCCATAACCTAACCGTATTCTTTCATCAATCTCTCCTATCCATAGCACTCCGGTATGTAACCTAACTCCAACGTTTCATGAACGTATCTTACTCCTATCATTACATTTCGTTTTGTGCATCCTTCTCGTATCCTATCTCAAATATCTCCTAGAGCACATCGTACCATAATTATTATCATACAATCCACATATTATAACATAACATAACATATAGGAAGCATATCGATCCACAGACAATTCACACATATCAATATATATGACACGTACCAAACCACAAGGCACGTGTCAACATCAAATATAACCATGCCGATAGTAAGGTCACTTATCTGGCTAGCTTAAGTCGTTGTCACGTATATATCCTTACTGAAAGTTCGATTCCGTCCTTTGAAATCCAAGTCAACCTATGTGAGCCCATAACATCAGTTTCAAGTTTGAACTCTATACAATTATTTCTCTATACCTTGTTAAAATTCTGATATTTACTGTTAGACAAAATTGAATGGAGTTTCATGCCCTCTGATATCTCCTATTATATTTTTAAATTCTGTTTAACAAATCTTCCCTCAATCTTCCCTACTCCCTCATGGTAATTATTTTCATTCCATGTAAATAGATTCTCAATTTTGTAAACATCTGTAAATAAGATAATACTCTAATTCTATATTTATTTTCATTCTGTAAACTGATATTATTGGACAATTTTAATTTGGGTACTATCTTACAGATTTATGGATAGTAAAATTTTATTGATTCTAACCTTATTTCCTCTAACTTCGGATCCGATGCTAACAAAAATCTAATTAATTGAACATGGGATCTGATTATTATAGACTTTTACCATAATAACTTCTGCAATCTGTTCAAAGCCATTTTACTTCTTCTCAAATCTGACCATGGTTGTTTTCTGTTTCTTTCTTTTTTTGGGCAGGTTTTCTGTTTTTTTTTTTTGCAGTGTAGATGGATAGAGGAGAGATAATTGTGAGAAGGAACTAGAGGTTAGTGGAGAGGTGGGGAAATGTTTATTTTTTATTTTTTTTATTTTTTTAATTAATTAATTAATTAATTATTTTTATTATTATAATTTTAACTATTTTTATAATTTTTTTTATTCGTTTATTCCTTTATTTATTTATTTTTGGGCTATTTCATCAATAATGTTCATAATTAGTATACTAATGATTTAATATTTTTAAAAAGTGACATTTTTTAAAATAAAAATACCCTCCAATTTAAAAAATCAATTCTTTTTTTAAATTTGATTTTGAAAATTTTAAAAAAATCATTTTAAAATGATTTTTGAAGCATAATTTAGGTTAAAGTGGTAACAAAAATCAGCTCCAAAATTTACGCACATTTTAAGGAGATAATGAAATACCAAAATTGCCCCTAAATTGAAGAACACAAATCGATAATTTCTTCGCTCGATTTTACCGTCTCCCTCGACTCGAGCGGCTTCTCAGCCTCAACAATGTAGTATCTTCAATGGACTCTTTCTCTCTCGTTTCTCTTGATCGCTTCCCTGGTTTTGCAGGTACTTCTTCTTTTTGTTCGTGCTTGAGTTTTCTGTTTTCGATTTGTGTAATTTCGTTTCGCTTTGTGGAATTTCGTTTCGATTTGTGGAATTGGTTCTGTGAAACAGATGATTGGATAAATTAATTTCAGTTTTTTCTAAACGATTATTTTCCTCAATCCTCAAGTTCTGTGAATATGTATCCGAAATAGAGAGCAGAGAGTGTGAGCCATTTATAATACTTCCTTCTCTTCTTCTCTACCATGGATCCTGTAGGCGCTCGGGTGTCTCCTTTGTTTTCGCTTGATCTCTATATTTACTGAGAGTTTTTTTTTCTGATTTCCTTTCAATTTACATGATCGAAAAAAATTGAAACAACACAAAATGTCTGTGAGTCTCTTGAATAGAAAGATGAAAGTATTCCTATAATTTTCTATTCTGAAATAAAGTGATTTTTGATAGAACATCAAAGTATTCCCATATTTCTCTAATCTCTAAATTTTTCCTGTTTTGAGGTCTGTTTCTAAAATTTCTTGTGAATTCTTTTGGGTTTTGTAGTGTTCCTAACTCTAAAATTCCATGACCTGTTTCTTTGTTGGGATTTTTGATTACTTGGAATGATCTGGGATTTATGTTCTGTTTGAGTTTTTGAAGTTAGCTTAATGGAGTTGGGAGTGATTTGAGTTCGTGAATTGGTTTTTCCAAAAGATCTCGTATCAATGAAGATAACTTCCATACTTATATACCTATAATCTTCTAGGAATACAAACCGTAGTTTCCTCGAACAATAACGACTCCTTTTATGGAGCCTTTAAACAATATATATTATTGAGTCTCTCTTTAACATGTCACCTAACAAGGTATATTATTGAGCTTCCCCTTAAATAGTCACCTATCATCCAATCCTATTCTTGACGACTCCTCTTCTCTAGAGCACATTGCTAATTCAATTATATTTGTGCTGTCCACGTCGTGTTATTTGTGCTGCATGTTAGATGTGTTTGTCTTTGACGTGTTATTTGTGGCTGCCTACTCGTTCTAGTAAAGTGTTGTCCGCCACGAATTCTCCTTGCAAATTGCAAAAATTGATGTCTTATAGCTAGGCTCGTTCACCAAAATCATCATCTTTATACTTGAGAGGAAGAAACAACGACCATTTGCTCATGTTGAACCATTTGTATAACACAACCCTTCTCAGTGTATATCACCAAGGCTCATAACTTGTTTATTCGACACCCGAGTAACATTATAACTATACTTTTGAGGCTCATAACGTTTTTGTTCGACATTCAAGGATTCCATTGTCATGGCTAAGTTAAGACTTGCCTTTGATACCACAAATAGGAACAATAAATTTCCACAATGATATAATATTATCAACCTTGAGTATAAGCTCGGATGAATTTGCTTTTAGTTATCTCAAAAGATCTTATATCAATAGAGATAATGTTACTTATATACCCACGAGGGTTACAAACCTACTCTCTTCCTAGTATAGTTGTGATATTCTCGCCTGCTTAAACTATTCATTGTCTTCGATAACTTTTTCGGGGCACAACCAAATTCTACTCTCTTCTTAGTATAGTTGTGATATTCTCGCCTGCTTAAACTATTCATGGTCTTCGATAACTTTTTCGGGGCACAACCAAATTCTACTCTCTTCTTAGTATGGTTGTGATATTCTCGCCCGCTTAAACTAGTCATTGTCCTCCAAATTTCACACTTCTTCTCGTGTGCTCTTTCTTTAGAATTTTGCAATTGTTTTCGTAATGAAATATTTATTTTCTTTCTCATTTTTGTGTTACCCATTATTTTTGGGCTTCATATTCTAGTAACTCTGCCAAAGTTGTGACAATTAATTTCGGATAACCATAGCTGTCATTGCAAACTAGCTGTCTCAATGTATTATTATATTCAAAATAAATAAATACAACACGTTTATCTTACATTAAATAACAAATCAATTACAACTAAAAAAAAAAGAGTTAATAATATATTATATTATATAATATAACGAGATCTAATATTGTAACGAGACTTTTCACATACATACAGGTCGAAACCGATTCTCAAAACTTTCGATTTTCTAATTTAGAATAAAATCACGCTTTAGGTATCTTTTTTTAAAAAATATATATATATATTTAGAACATATGCAATTTGATCAAATAGTTCTTCAAGTTCAAAAGTACCATTGTTTCAATGACATAGTTAAGGTTATAGAATAACGAGTAGAGAATTAGTTGAACACACGACACCAAAAAATCGTTGTCATCACCCTAAGGTGATTATGGTGGCAATTACAAAATCACTAACGTGTAATCACCACCAAATCAGTATAATCACTCTAAAGGTGACTTTGATGTAATTATGGAAAAATCAATGTGCAATCACTCGTAAATCGTTATCATTATTCGACTATGGTGGTAATTGTTAGATGAACACGACTCTCCACAATAGTAGTCCACTTTGAGTATAAACTCTCATGGCTTTGCTTTGGGCTCCTCCAAAAAGCCTCGTACCAATAGAGTTCCTATAAACCCATGTTCATTTCCTAAATTAGCTGGGACTTTCATCATCAAAACAGTTATTACAAAACAAATAACTACCAAATCTTTATCATCATCCTAAGCTGACTACTGTGATAATTACAAAATAACCAATGTACAATCATCAAGAAATTATTAGTTGCATAGCAACAATCATATCACATATAAAATGTCCAAAAACATTTTATAAGATATCATAGTTCACATTTGACTTATTTTAAAATCTCGGAAGTGCATACATATCTAATTATTTTGAAAATAAATAAAAAAAAAACATTTAGATCCAATAGAAAAGTCTCTTATGGGTGGGTGTGGCTTTCCTTAGCAATCTCCTTCTATGGTCCAACAACGAGGGGTGAGTGGACCATAACAACGACGGGTGAGTCCAACTAGACGACACTAGCAGATAATCAGGATGGAGGGTGATGGTGGCAACTGCGAGATCAGTACATGACTGTGAGGAGAGGGGTTAGATTCTATTGGATGAAAGTCCCACATCGGCTAATTTAGAAAATGATCATGAATTTATAATCAAAGAACATTCTCTTCATTGGTATGAGACCTTGTAGGGAAGCACAAAGCAAAGCCATGAGAGCTTATACTAAACGTGGGCAATATTATATACTGTGGAGAGTCGTGTTCAATCACTTAAAAAATAATATAAAAAAATGAAATGCGAAAGGGGCAGGAGGACAGGACAAAATTACTTGACTACATTTAACATGGTCGTTCTATAAATTAACACTAAATTAAAACAAGCGAAGACTTCTGGACGACTAGAATGATTCCTTATCATCGAGAATTTGCTTGCTGCCTAAGCTTCTGATTTCTATATATTATCACCAATTCCTTTGATTTTTATGCATCCATCGTTGGTAATTTCCTTCAACAGCACAACAGTAATCAAGGATTTCTGAAGGATTATGGCTTCTCCCGCTGTGCACGATCTGAACTCCCTGATTTCGTCTGAGGGGAGAGACTTTCTAATCCGCAACAATGGCGATCAGGTACGTATTGTTTCTCAATGATATTGCTTCAGTAGGACGATGATGTTAAATTCATAGTTTAATTTCATTTCAATCTGTTGATTTCGTGTTAGATTACTGAATGATTAACTTACCCTAGGAAGATTTGAACTGTTGTTTGAAGATTTGGGAATCTGTAGAAGGAAATTAGTGAAATCCTCTTATCGGTTGTTAGTTTCGGTTTTTGAACAGGTCAAGATCAGCTCCTTAATCGGAAAGAACGTTGGATTGTATTTCTCGGCATCATGGTGCCCTCCCTGTCGTCGTTTCACCCCGATTTTTGCTGGGGTTTATGAGAAACTAGCATCTAAGGGCGATTTTGAAGTCATCTTCGTTTCTTCTGATAGAGATGAGAACTCATTCAAGGATTACTTCTCTAAAATGCCCTGGTTGTCGATTCCATTTTCCGATTCCGACACCATAAAACGCTTGAAGGAACTTTTCAAAGTGAGGGGAATTCCTAACCTTGTTGTTCTCGATGCCAACGGGAAGGTTTCAACTGATCAAGGAGTGAGAATGGTGAGCGATCATGGTGTTGATGCCTATCCTTTTACTTCTGAACAGATCCAACTCCTGAAGGAGAGAGAGGAGGAAGCGAAAAGGAACCAAACCATAAGTTCCATTTTGGTTTCGAACTCGCGCAATTATTTGATCTCGAATGATGGAAATCAGGTATAATTTCTTCAATCTTTTGTTTGTAGATTATTTTCTGGATTAATGTGATAACTATAATATTGTGCTGTAGATTCCTGTCTCTGAGCTTGAAGGGAAAGTGATTGGGCTCTACTTCTCAGTGTATGGCCATGGAGCGTGTGACGAATTTACGCCTATTTTGGTCGATGCTTACGAGAAACTGAAAGAAAAGGGACAGAACTTTGAGATTGTGTTGATCTCTTTCAATGATGAAGATGAGGAATTCAAAGAAGCATTAAAATCAATGCCTTGGTTGGCATTGCCATTAAAGGATGAGAAATGTAAAGAACTCATTCGATATTTTGAGCTTAGTGAGATTCCTACTCTTGTCATAATTGGGCAGGACGGCAAGACTTTGCACCTGAATGCAGTGGAACTCGTCGAAGAGCATGGTTCTGATGCCTACCCTTTCACTCCCGAACAACTTGAGAAACTTGCTGAGATTCAGAAGGCAAAGCTCGAGTCGCAGACTCTGGAGTCTCTTTTAGTTCATGGAGAAAATGATTTTGTTATTGAGAAAAGTGGTGCAAAGGTAAAGTTTCCTGTTGCTACTTCTCAGCATAATCTATGAGTTAAGCCACCATGTGCTGTGTTATGCTCTTGAGCTGTTTCTGTATGTTTATGTTTGTGTTTGATTGCCTTTCGTTTGACCAGATCCCAGTCTCTGAACTTGTTGGCAAGAACATTTTGCTCTACTTCTCAGCACACTGGTGCCCTCCATGCCGTGCATTCTTGCCTAAGCTTATCGAGGCATTCAATGAAATAAAGCAAAAGGACACAGAGTTCGAAGTGGTTTTCATCTCAAGTGATCGAGACCAAGATTCGTTTCAAGAATTCTTTTCAGGAATGCCTTGGTTAGCCCTGCCATTTGGGGATGAAAGGAAGAAGTTCCTGAATCGCAGGTTCAAAATCCAAGGCATTCCTGCACTTGTAGCGCTTAACCAAAGCGGTCGCACAGTCTCGACAGAAGCCCGGAAGCTGATTTCAGCTCACGGTGCAGATGCGTATCCGTTTACCGATGAACGTCTGAAGCAATTGGAGGAGGAGCTAGAAGAAGAGGCAAAGGGGTGGCCTGAGAAACTGAAACATGAACTGCATGAAGCTCATGAACTTGTTAAAACACGTCGTTCATATGTTTGTGATGGGTGCGATGGAGTGGGATCTGGTTGGTCCTTTCACTGTGCGGAATGTGACTTTGATTTGCACCCAAAATGTGCTTTGAAAAAGAAAGAGGAAAGCAAGGAGGAGGGCAAAGAAGGGTGGGTTTGCGAGGGGGACGTGTGCCGCCGCAAAGCGTAAGTGTTCGTTCATATTTAGAAACAAAATAAAATGGAAGCTTATAAATGGTATGTGATCTTGTTGCTTCAAGCCATCGTCTGTAATGGTTTTGTTGGATATTGTAATTTGAGATAACTTGAGCTATATCCCTCTCTTGCTCTTTAATTAACTTGTAATGGAACGTTTTAACATAGTCTTCAACCAGGTCTTGTAGTAGCACATATCTTTATTTAGTGGTCGAGTCCAGTGACATTCATTTCTTATCGTGCAATTTCAACATTTTCTTGGGTGGTCTTTTTTTCATAACCCCCTTTGAAAAACGCATTGGCTTTCGCCCTTCTATCGTTCACGAGGTTGCTTTAGCTTTAGCAATTAAAGAAGCAGATCGACCTAAATAATACAGTTAATGCAGTTAACTCATTCCATGTTAATGCAGTTTTCTTTGGACGGAGGGTTGTAAACGAAGCTTCATTAAAATTGAAAAAACTACCTGACGTATTAAATATAAGTTCAATAAATATATAATGTGATAGAGACCTAAATAATACTCAATTTGGATTCCCTTCCACTTAAATAAATCACTTACTCCTCTTTGTCTGACGCCATTCGGTAATCATCACTCGTGTGCATAAAGGTGTTCTGTCATGACCCAATTTTCAAGGCTTCGAAAATTGGACCGTAACCAAAAACACAGAAATCGAAAACAAATAAAAATAAAGAATTTAAAAGAAAAGAAAGGAAATAAAAGAGGCAAATTCATTAAAGACTTAGAGCGGAAGAGAAGTTAAATTTTCAAAGAATAAAAGAAGGAATACAAATATAAAACGAAATACAAATATAAAGAAATTTGCAAAAGACTCCAAAAGACCGAAAGGGGACTAACGCTCCGGAACGACCCCCTCTGTAACCGTACAGCTCTCGAGTGCCCCTCTACCTCGATCGGCACTCAGTAAGCCACCTACCTATAGGCTCTCATTGCATCTTAACTTAACAGAATTCCACGATCTTTTAATTGGCTCTAGGATGTCTAGTTTTGGTCTTAGTCCTCTGGGGCTCGCCCCTTAGGACTTGCTATGGAGTTGAGCTGTTCTCCGTACTTTCATTTGATACTATTAAGATAAAATATTTGGATAATGTATTATAATAATTAGTTATAGAATATATCGAGATATTCGTAATTAGTTATATTTTATCCCAGATTTAATTAGTAATATATTTTATCCTAGATTTTGATTAGTAGTATATTTTATCCTAGATTTTGATTAGTAGTATATTTTATCGTAGATTTGATTAGTAGTATATTTTATCTCATTCTCAAATTTAGTTAATTTATATTTTCCTTTTATTTTTAGGTATTAGCTGCCGTTTGTATCCTATTTAAACGTTATGAACATTAATGAAGATCGCACTTTTGATCCCACTTCTATTTCTCATTCTTAACAAATACGTAAGAGTCCCTTATGCTAAGCTGACATGACCAGCGTCTTCCTATGAGGCGCTACCTCTGCATGGCTATCTGAGACTACATGGTATCTAGCCTAGGGGTGAAGGGAATGAATTCTTCATCCACGTAGTGGAAGCATTGAGAACCGTTTTGAAATTTATTAAGAATTAAAACAAAAACAATAAATTGGAGTATAAGTTTTCCAACCATGCAAAAGGTATTTAACATTCCACGAGATGTTCCTTACTATGACTCGAACACAAGGTCAAGGTTCGTGGGAGTCTCTTGAAAGAAAATCCCTAAAGGATTGGAGAAGAATAGATTCGAGATGTAATATCATTATCCACAAAAAGGGACTCTCGGAGGGCCCTATTTATAGGGACTCTCGGAGAATATTTGTCAAATAATATATTTGCTTATTTAATATATTACGATATAACACCTTATACAAATCATATTTAGATATTATAAGATATCTTAATATATATTTAATTAATTTGAATCTCATTTACCTTTCAAATATATTTTTATTTAATATATCTAAATACATTAATTGATTTAATATTTAAGGGTATCAAATACAATTAATATATTTTTCCTTTAATATATCTAATATATTAAAAATATTAACTTGACATTTTAAATTAAATTTATTTTCTCTTTATATTTAATATATCTAATATATCAAATATCAATTTCGAATACTTCAAATTTTCTTTCAAATAAATTGAACCTTTTAACTTTGCTATGAACTAGCAACGGGACCTTATAGACCTACAGATTCTACAATGATATAAAATTAATTAATTAAACTCTTTAATTAATCAATTTTCATTCCTCAACTATAGGTCACTCCACTGTAAATGTTAGGATCGATACCAGTTGTTAACTCTTATATCAATTGTTAGGATCGGTCAACAACGCATACACTCGATGAAGATGAACACAAAGAACAGGAGAGAGAAAATACAAAGAGTAATATTGGCTAAAGGTTATATATTAATGACTTCAAGTATTGTACAACAAAGAATACAGAGAATGGAGAAAGTACTTTTTGAGAGCACTACCTAATGCGGTATATATATGATTTCAATTTACTAAATATATATAGTTTCCAAAAATTTAAACAGATATAATCTAACAAATATATCTCTATCAAATCTTTACCATATATATCTCTATCATATCTTTACGAAATATCTTTCAAATATATCTCTACCAGCATCAGAGTACATATCCCAACAATCTCCCACTTGGAGATTGATCCAGTCAACCGCAATAATCTTCCAATTAGAGATGGGTCCAGTCAACCCCAACAATCTCCCACTTGGAGACTAATCCAGTCAATCAAGAATTTCATTCTCAATCTGTAACGTACCAATTGAGGCTTTGCACAACCTCAATGTTCCAACATCAACACAAAATGTTTGCTGGATTCCTTGCACCCTCTATCTTCTCCAAACACATCACCATCTTCAACTAACCTCCGAGTGAAATGGCATTGCCTTCTGTGTTTTGAATGATAGACCAGGTTCCTTGCCAACTGCATGACACTCTAACTATCGACCTGAAGAATCTTCTCACGCTGCTTCTTGCCTAATTCTTCTAGATAGTTTATCATCCATATCATCTCCTTTCCAGCTTCAGCTAATGCCATGTACTCAGCCTCAGCAGATGAAAGAGCAACGCATTTCTAAAACCTAGACATCCCATCATCTTGTATCCTCCAACTGTAGGGCCTCATCAATGGGCTTTCGTTTCCCTTCATTAGTCACCAACCGATAGTGTAAAGAAGGTACATACCTATATGGTAATGTAATGGCTCTGGATGATCTTTTCAACACCTGCTCAAGTGTCACTTGCTCCTCTTCCGGTTCTTCAGCAACAGTCTCAGAAGTTGCTTGAGTATCAGCTACAACATCACTAGGTGAATCTTTCAGCAACTCAACCTCAACTCCCACTTGCTTCACCTCGGGTTTCTCAGCAACTATCCCAGGAGTTTCTTGAGTATCTGTTACAACATCACTCTGTGAATTGTTCTGCAACTGAACCTCAACTCCCACTTGCTTCATTGTCTCGGTACTTTTCTTCAACTCTGGTAGTCTTTGTGAAGCTAACTCGTTTTTGTTTGCTCATAACGCAGTTCTCACAAGGACTCATATCAACAGATTTCAGGCCTTCCAAAACTCCTTTTGAAGCCAACATCTTCATTCCTTTTAACGCTAATATGTCCAAGTCTATTGTGCCATATACTTGAATTTGAAGCACTCTCAGCAACAGCAGCTCTGTTCATACACCCTGCAGTGGTGTATAAAGTTCCAGATTTTGTGCCACGTGCTACCACCATAGCACCCTTCACAATCTTCCACGAACTCTTACCAAACTTTGTTGCATAACCTGTACTATCCAACTGACCAATAGAGATCAGGTTCTTCTCGAGACTAAGAATATGTCTAACATCCTTTAATGTCCACTGATTTCCTGTCAGAGTTTTTATGCAGACATCCCCTTTTTCTTCGATCTTCAAATCTTTGTTGTTGGCAAGATACATCTTCTCGAAACTTCCAGACTTGAAATTTCGAAACAACTCTTTATTTGGAGACGAATAAAAAGATGCACCCGAATCCAAAATCCAGGATTCAACCGGACTGTCCACGTTGAGGATTAGAGCATCCCCAATGTCTTCTGTTGAATGTATCGAATCATCGTCATTCTCTGATTTGTGATTCTGCTTCCTCTTTGTATAATCTGCCTAAAGTGATCTTTTTCTCCACAACTCCAACACTTTACATTTGGTTTGTTTGGAGATTTTTCTCGGTTCCTTGATTTTGATAGCCCATTGTTTGGGCCCTTTGATTTACTTCTTCCTCGTTGGTCAACACTGAGAGCACTACCAGATTAATTTCCAATTTCTCGTTTACGAATACTTTCGCTGAGAACTACATCTTGAATTTCATCAAACTTCAGTTTATCAGATCCTCGAGAACTGCTGATTGCGGCAACAACAGTATCCCACGACTCGGGTAAAGATGACATCAAAATCAATGCTTT
The DNA here is from genome assembly GCF_002738365.1 of Cucurbita moschata. Lineage (NCBI taxonomy): Eukaryota > Viridiplantae > Streptophyta > Magnoliopsida > Cucurbitales > Cucurbitaceae > Cucurbita > Cucurbita moschata. The sequence goes on along the minus strand of NW_019268599.1, from coordinate 110,868 downwards.
AATTTCATCCTCGAAATTAATTTCCACCGAACTCAGTTGACTTATGATCATATTGAATTCATTTATATGGTCCACAACAGATCCACCTTCAAAAATCTATTGATTGAACAATCTCCGCACCAAATACACCTTGTTCATAACCAACGGTTTTTCGTACATATTCGACAACGCCTTCAACAGATCTGACGTTGTCTTCTCCTTGATGATGTTGAACACCACGTTTCTGGATAGCATCAACCGGATCAACCCTAAGACTCGTCGATCCTTGAGCTTCCACTGCTCCGTGGTCATGGTATCGGGCTTCACCCTCAACAGGGATTCGTGAAGATCTTTCTGGTATAGATAATCTTCAATTTGCATCTTTCAGAAACCGAAATTGGATCCATCGAACTTCTCAATTCTAATCTTTGAACTTCCATCTTCACAGATCGTGGTGACTTCCGCCTCGCTCTAATACCAGTTGTTAGGATCGATACCAGTTATTAGCTCTGATACCAATTGTTAGGTTCGTTTAACAACGCACACACTCTCAAGATGAACACAAAGAACAGGAGAGAGAAAATACAAGGAGGTATTGTACAACAATAGAGAAGGGAGAAAATACATTTTGAGGGGTATATATATGGTTTTAATTTACTAAATATAGCTTCCAAAGATTTAAACCTACTAGATCTAACCAATATATCTGTATCAAATCTTTACCAAATCTCTACCATATATATCTCTATCCTATCTTTAGTAAATATCTTCCAAATATCTAGGCATCAGTCTCCATATCCCAACAGTAAACCTAAGTTGTACTCTTTTGCACTGTAGGACAAGTTATGTCCATTGATATAACCATTACAAGCAAGTCGATCCTTCACGAGTTGTCATAATTACAGCTGGGTCAAAAGTCCGTTTTACCCCTGTAATTACATCTTTCACCTTAAGTACCACTGATTTTCTAATGAACAATTTGTTTATGATCCAATCATAAACCAAGTTCCTCTCGGGCCAATGAGAGGGTGAGGCCCCATTGTTCAAGTCCTGAAATCAGTACTTAAGAGAACAACTCATCTACCTTCCTTTCAGGAGTGAATTCCATCTCATCATATTATGTTCCCAACTTCCTTTGTTAAGCCCCCAAAATGGTAGGCATATTGAATCGACTAAAAGAGCCATTCTCACCCATGTAAATTAAAGGACAAGCCCTCATAGGCAGAAGTTCATAACTCACTCAGGATTAAGATCGAGTCGCATATGATCATCATGTGAAATATTAATCTTCACAATTAATGGATTTGTAAAGAGAGATTAAATATTTCTTGGTCTAGTCTCATACAAACTCATTGTATAGGATACCCCCACTTACATGTCCCCACATAAATGATTTAGATCAAATCATTTATAACGATTACAAAGTGGGTCGTATCAATAGTATTACCAGGATAAGACACCCAACCTTATCCATATACTATAGACTCTTTAGGTTATTACTTGAACACGATCCTCTTGTATGTCAACCACATACCGTTCAAGATTACATTAATAATCTTGGATTTTCATACAATGGATAACAATTAAATTACAAATAAAATAATAAAAAATTATTGTTAAAAAACTAAATAATTAATTATTAGGCTTTAGAGCATAAATCCCAACAAGAGGTGTGTTGAGTAACTCATAAGCCCATGACAGTCCCCTGGGGGGCACGACCCAACCCATTCTCGTGCAGCTAACGGGTTGTACGACGTGGGGACACATTTCCTATGCGAAATGGTTAGGAGCAGTAAGAACTGGTCAGGAACCTCTAGTTCCCCCCACGAAGCTATAGAGGCCATTCAGACAAGTAGCAGCCTAAGAACACTCAAGGTACTTCTTCGCCGTGGTAATCTGTTAAGTTCCTAGGGGAAAGTTGTATCTAGACTGAGTGACTTGTCGCTCCTAACTACAAATCCCTAGGCTTATCATAGTAATGGGTCATGGAAAATAACAAAGTGTGCATGCAGTCGTCAACTAACATCATCATACATAATTCATGCAAACTATACACGCATGCATCACGGAACGATGACCTCCGTCAAGCACCCAGAATGCGGAGTTTGCGATCAGGGGGCAACGTCATCCCTCAGGCACCTGGAACACAGAGTTCACAATTTCACATGAATTAAACATATGCATATGTATAGCGGAAGCTTAAAGCATACAAGCAACACCCAGATAATTCACCAAATACGCTCATAACAAATGATCTACTTAGTCTCATTCATGAAAAGCTGATCTAAGACAAATGTACTAGCATGCATGCAATCCAAGCGAATCCTACAAGTATTTCTTCCTAAATACCGGGTGGTGACTTACCTGGTTGACGTGTGCCCTTTCGCTAGCGTTTCTATGCCCGTAAGTTGTTCAAAAATATTGATTTTCCTCGATTAGGTCCCTATTCGCATAAAAACATTATTAGAATTGGAATGGGGACAAAAATCGGGCAAACAAAAGTCAAACGTGCCGAAAACTAACTCTCACGCGCTTCCACGCGCCGCCACACGTCCTCCCTTGCTGCCACACGCCGGGAGAAGGTTTGCTCGCGGGTTTCACGCGTGAGTACCATGTGCATGCTTTCTGCGTAATCACGGTCTGGTTCGTGTCGGTCCGCTCGACGAGTTAGTGGGTTGGTTCGCTCGTGTGGGCCGCAGTTGGTTTGGGTTTGAAGGCAACACATGTCGTCGTCTCGCTTGAGCTGAGTGGCTCCAGCCGATGCTTGATGCGTGGCTCCGACCGACGCTCGCCACGTGTCCCTTGCCTGCCCAGCCACGTCTTGCCGCCCGCCATCAACACGTGGCTGCCAGAATTTCTTCTTTCTCCGTTCTAGAACGATTCACAGGCTTCCGCCTTTGGATCGAGGTTTCAGCCAAGTTCTTCATCGGTCCTGTGGAGAATTGTTCCTAGATGAATATATCAAGATTCTAGATCTCGATTTCTTGATAAAAAATGGGACTCCGAACGCCAACATCTTCTTCTTCCTTCCAAGAAGTCCTTGCACCTAGGTCGTGGCTAGAGATGACTTCCATGGTGGTCCGATGAGATTTCGGTGGCGGTTTTCTTGCTCTCACTCCAAAACTTACCTATTTACCCCTCTTTTGATTTTAACCCTATTATTTTTTTATTTATTATATATTTAAATATTCGGGTGCTACACATTCCTTGGCTCGTTAGTCCTTGCTTCCATGATGTTGTAATACCTTATCTACTTGCAAAAACGTGAGATTTTTCGATGTTATCATTTCTCTTAAACTCATCCTTGCCGGCACTGTTATTACACATTTTGAAATCATACTAAACTCGTTGAGCTCGCCCTCATCTTTCCAGAATAATGGTTGTGTTAATCCTCTGCGTGTTTGCTCATCTTTCGTTTACTAGATCGAGGGTCTCTGTTTCGCCGGCGTTTATGCCCGACGAGACAAAACCGTTCGTCTTCCACCATTTTCTCTCGTCATTTCGTGTTCCCTTTCCTTACAAGTGAAGTTTGAGGGTTTTTTGAAATGTAGGACTTCAAGTATGATCATGGGTTCGTTGGAGGTGCGGGTTCTCCAGCCCTTCGCCGGAAAACCCGAATTTTTCGACGACGACATAATTTATTTTTATTTTTATTTTTTTGAATCCTTACACAACATGTCTGCAGAGACAAACCAAATCCTCATTAATTTTAATTTTTTTATTAGAAGGAGCTGGTATATATTTTTGTGTCTTAATTACTAAGTTAAGAAGGGCAAAAATTAATGATAAAACATTATTAAATAATTCCAAAAAGAAAAGAAAAAAAAACGTTTCAATTCAATATTTTAGCAAGTCAAGAAAGTTGACTACTTTTTACCTAAAGGAAGTCCTGGCGGAGGAAGGGCAATATGGTAATTCCAGACCCTCAAAAAGCCGTAAGAACGCAAGAGAGATGGCGGTAAGGAATTTTGTTGTGAACGAATATCTTTACAACCGAGTCGTGATGTGAACTCAATTTGATGAGTCGAATTCGATGCTTTTTTCCCTCGTCCACTTTCAAGTCTTCGTGTTAGCAATTTTTATAATTTCCATGTTACTTGCTCCCGAAGCTTCTGATTCGCTTTATTAAGGCCATTTCTTTGATTTTGATCTCATTCTTCATTGTTCATCGCTGTTAATCACGCACAATCTAGGATTTTCCAACACTTATGGCTTCTGATGCTGTGCACGATCTCAGTTCCGTCTTCTCCTCTGAGGGGAGGGACTTTCTCATCCGTAATAATGGCGATCAGGTATGTATGTATCTTTGTTCAATTTGTATATTCAGACGCTAACTCTGTTCGTGCAACTGTAACTTCATAATTTTAATTTCGTCTCAATCTGTTGTTTTCGTGTTGTGTTGCTGGATATTTAACTAGCCGTAGAGAAATCTGAAATGGCGTTTTCTGTTTTTTCACGCTTTTCGGTGAAATTTTGGGAATCTGTTGAAGGAAATTAATGAAATCCTCTTATCGGCCATTGATTTGGGGTTTTGAACAGGTGAAGATCAGTTCCTTAATTGGAAAGATTGTCGGATTGTATTTCTCGGCGTCATGGTGCCCTCCCTGTCACCGCTTCACTCCGATATTTGCGGGGGTTTATGAGGAATTAGCTTCTAAGGGTGATTTTGAAGTTGTCTTTGTTTCTGCTGATAGCGATGACGAATCTTTCGAGGATTACTTCTCTAAAATGCCATGGTTGTCCATTCCATTTTCTGATTCGGCTACCAAAGAACGTTTGAATGAACTTTTTGAAGTGAGGGGAATTCCCCATCTTATTGTTCTCGACGCCAACGGGAAGGTTTCGACTGATGATGGAGTGAGATTAGTCAGTGAATATGGGGCTAATGCTTATCCTTTTACTTCGGAACAGATCCAACTTCTGAAGGATAGAGAGGAGGAAGCTAAAAGGAACCAAACCATTAGTTCCATTTTGGTTTCGAACCAGCGTAATTATGTGATCTCGAATAATGGAAATCAGGTATAGTCGTCATTCCATTTCTTATAATCCTGAACTTTTCATTGGAATTGTGAGGTCTCACATAGGCTGGAGAGGGAAACGAAGCATGTAAGGGTGTGGAAACTTCTCCCTAATAGACGCGTTTTAAAAACCTTGAGGGGAAGCTCGAAAAGGAAAGTCTAAAGAGGACAACATCTGCTACGGTGGACTTGGATTCTTACAAATGGTATCAGAGCAAGACACCGGATAGTGTGCTAGCGAGGACGCTGGCCCCCAAGGGAGGTGGATTGTGAGATGTCATATTGGCTGGAGAGGAGAACAAAGCATGCCTTATAAGGATGTGGAAATCTCTCCCTAATAGATGCATTTTAAAAATCTTGAGGGAAAACTCGAAAGAGAAAGTCTAAAGAAGACAATATCTGCTAGCGGTGAACTTGGGCTGTTACATGAATGACGTGATAACACAATGTTTGTTTGTTTGTGCTGCAGATTCCTGTCTCTGAGCTAGAAGGGAAGGTGATTGGGCTCTACTTCTCAGTGTATGGCCATGAAACTTGTGATGATTTTACACCTCTTTTGGTTGATGCTTACAAGAAACTGAAAGAGGGGAAACAGAACTTTGAGATTGTGTCGATCTCTTTAGACGATGAGGATGATGACTTCAATGAAGCATTCAAAACCATGCCATGGTTGGCATTGCCGTTCAAGGATGAGAAATGTCAAAAACTCATTCGATATTTTGAGCTTAGTGATATTCCTACTCTTGTCATAATTGGGCAGGACGGCAAGACTTTGCACCCGAATGCAGCGGAACTCATCGAAGAGCATGGTACTGATGCCTACCCTTTCAATCCCGAAAAACTCGAGAAACTTGCTGAGATTCAGAAGGCAAAGCTCGAGTCACAGACTCTGGAGTCTCTTTTAGTTCGTGGAGAAAATGATTTTGTTATTGGAAAAAATGGTGCAAAGGTAAAGTTTCTTGTTGCTACTTCTCAGCATAATCTAATGAGTTAAGCCACCATGTGCTGCGTTATACTCTTGAGCTGTTTCTGTATGTTTATGTTTGTGTTTGATTGCCTTTCGTTTGACCAGATTCCAGTATCTGAACTTGTTGGCAAGAACATTTTGCTCTACTTCTCAGCACACTGGTGCCCTCCATGCCGTGCATTCTTGCCAAAGCTTATCGAGGCATACAACGAAATTAAGCAAAAGGACAAAGAGTTCGAAGTCGTTTTCATTTCAAGTGATAGCGATCAAGATTCATTTGAGGAATTCTTTTCAGGGATGCCTTGGTTAGCTCTGCCATTTGGGGATGAAAGGAAGAAGTTCCTAAATCGTAGGTTCAAAATAGAAGGCATTCCTGCACTCGTAGCCCTTGATCAAAGTGGTCGTACTGTCTCAACAGATGCTCGGAATCTCATATCATCTCATGGCGCAGATGCCTATCCGTTCACAAAGGAACGTCAGGAGGAATTAGAGAAGCAGCTGGAAGAAGAGGCAAAGGGGTGGCCTGAGAAACTGAAGCATGAACTACATGAAGAACACGAACTGGTTCGAACACATCGAGCTGCGTATAATTGTGATGCCTGTGATGAATTGGGATACAGTTGGTCGTTTTACTGTGAGGAATGTGACTTTGATATGCACCCAAAATGTGGTTTGAAAAAGAACGAGGGAGCTGAGGAGCAAAAGGAAGAGTGGGTATGCAAGGGAGACGTGTGCCGTAGAGCCTAAGAAAACATATTCAGAACTGCAAAGAATATGAAAGCTTGTGATCATGGTATGTCGGTTGCCTGTTGCCTTCTATGATGGTCTGGTGTGTGCTATGTCCTGCAGCTATGTTGTTTCAAATCATCTAGTCTGTGATGTGATTTCTAGTCTAAATAAATTAAAAGAAGTTCGTAGTTTCAAGCATTTTATGCCTGCCTTTTTTTGGGCATTGTAATTTGATAGCCTTAGTTATTTCTCCCTGCTATCTCCCCCTCTTTAATAAATAGAATTCAACTATATCGACCTCTCTAGTCTCATCTATACGATTTCTCTCTTTATACACGTAAGATTTCTTTATCTTATTCACATACTCACCTTGGCAGAGAATGACCAGAAACGTCTACCTCCATACCCTTGTATCCAACTCCTGGTTGCTTGCCTCTAATTTTTGGCACAGTTTCACTCTTGGGGACAATGATTGTGCGGGACTTATTCGAATCCAATGAACAAATCAGTCGTGTGAAATTCAGACTTCGCGGATAATATCGACATATGATTGACACCCTTGTGTCACATTTGAGAAAACTATTTTAGAAAACGTGAGAAAAACGTTGAAAATAATTTTAAAGAAATCAATGTTATAAGCTAAAAGCGAGTAAATAACAACAATAGCTTTGATAGTATATAACCCGAATAGGAAGAATTGACAACTAGTTAAATTCTCCAATAGTACATCTTGGGGCATTTTAGCTTTGGCGGGCGTAGACATAATTTTGGTGACTGATCATACAGACACGACAAGAAATAGTAAGAACATATCTAACATGAAAGCAAGTAAAATGGGTTTAGAATGAGCATGCGGCCATAAACAATATGTCATGGACAAACATGATGGGGACATTCAACATGCGGCCACATGCAACACGCCTTGGTCATGACATCCTCTCCCACTCAATTGGTTGAGGTCTTTGTTAGTGCTTCCAAGTGATCTTAGCATTGATGTAGGGTGAGGCTAACTAGTTGGAGTCTCTTCCAAGCAGGGCAATTGTTCTTCCTCAGCCTTTTAATGAAATTACATAAAATCTTCCCTAACCTTCTACATTTGTCCCTCTGCCTTTGAGTTGTCTTGTCTCTTGTCACCGCCAGCCTTTTATTTATATATTCATGATCTTTAATATTAAAATTTAAAAATATATTTTTTTTTTGTTTAATTCTTAAAGATTTATTTTGTGAAAAAAATTTAAAAAATTGTAAACAAAAGTTAAACCCATTGGGTGGCTTCAAATGCGTTTCTACTTGGTCAAAGTGGTTGAAATAAAAGTTTAGGAATTTAAAAAAGTAATTTAAAAAACAAATAATAATAATAATAGTAAAAAACGAAAAAGATAAGCAAAGAGAGAGAAAGAAAGAATAATTAAAAAAAAAAAGAATTATTACTGTAACTAATATTAAAATTTAAATAAAAAAGATTGAAATTAGTCAAAACCATGGTTAGGTTTAAGATACACTAAACCCAACCTATCAAATAAACAAATCCTTAATTAAACAAAAAAATTTGGTCTCAAATAAATTACAAAAAGACATATTCGAATAGAGACAAGAACTCTGTTCTATTTTTATTATTTGTTTCAAACTATATTGTTTGTTTAATTATTTTATATAAAATAATAAAAAGAATATTTAAGAAAAAGAAAAAGAAAAAGAAAAAGAAAAATGGTCAGCACTTCAAACTTCAATCGTCAGTCGTCTGATAGAGCGGAACCGTGGAAAAAGTTTCTGAAAATCAATGGAAAGTCCAGATTTCGTAACATTTTTCATCAACTTCGAATGCTTCGCTTCCCTGTAATTCTTCTCCGGCAGCCGGATCAAGTTGTGAATGGCTTCCTCAATCGCAGAGAAATCAGCTGCTTCTTCTTCTTCTTCTTCTTCTTCTCCTAGATGGTCGTATGACGTTTTTCTGAGCTTCAGAGGCGAGGACACTCGCAAGACCATTACCAACCATCTTTATGAAGCTCTCAGGCGACAAGGCATTGTGGTTTTCAGAGATGACGATGAGCTCGAGAGAGGGAAGGCCATTGCCGACGTGCTGATCAAAGCGATTGAGGAGTCGCGCTCCACCATTGTTATTCTATCTCAACGCTATGCGGATTCCAAGTGGTGCTTGAGGGAATTGGCTAAGATCGTCCACTGCAAGAACACATTAGGTCAAACGGTTCTCGTGGTTTTCCACAAAATTAATTCCTTCGATGTCATCAGTCCTACTGGAATTTATGAAAATTTCTTTATTGACCACGAGAATAACATCAAGGAGAATTTCGAAGAGGTTCAGAGCTGGAGGTATGCCATGAGAGAAGTTGGAGGGCTCTTTGGATGGCATGTAAATGACGAGTATGATTCCTTGCTCCTTCTCTCTTGTACATGAGTATCAAAGTTCTCGTGTCCCTTGGAAATTGAATTTAGAACTTGAAATTGAATTTAGGTAGTTGTATTATGAACAGGACCGAAACAGAGAAAGTCCAAGAAATTGTTAAGCATGTTTTCAATCATCTGCGTCCTGATTTACTTAGCAATGATGAAAATTTGGTTGGCATGAACTTGAGATTAAGCAGAATAAATATGCTTTTGGGCATGGGGCTGGATGATGTGCGCTTTATTGGGATATGGGGGATGGGTGGAATAGGCAAAACAACTATTGCCAGAGCTCTTTACAAAATTGTTGCCCGTGAATTTCATGGAAGTTGCATTCTGCGGAATGTTAGGCAAGCTTTAAAGAATGTTGGAGGCTTGGTATCCTTGCAGGAGAAACTTCTTTCCATGACTCTATTGAAAGGAAAAGTTCGCATTAAAGACGGTGATGGAGCTGCAATGATAAAGGAAAACCTACGAAATCAAAAAGTTTTTGTTGTTCTTGACGATGTTGATCATGTGAGCCAGGTGAAAGAACTGATAGGAGGAGAAGAATGTCTTGGTTTTGGAAGTAGAGTCATTATTACAACTAGAGATGAAGGTTTGCTTGTTTCTCTTGGAGTTGATAGGCGATACAATGTTGAGAGTTTTAATGATGAAGAGGCTCTTCAGCTCTTCTGTCATGAAGCATTTGGGGTCAAGTCTTTTAAGAAAGGTTATTTGGATCTTTGTATGCAGTTTATAAAACATGCTGAGGGCCTCCCATCAGAACTTAAGGTTCTTGGGTCTTCCTTGCACGGTAGATTGGTTCGGTCGTGGGAAGATGCTGTAAAAAATTTAAATGTTTGTTTAAACAAGGAAGTCTATGAAAACTTGAAAATGAGTTATGATGCACTTGAAATGCAAGAGAGGAGAATCTTTTTGGATATTGCTTGTTTTCTTACAGGAAGGAGCAAAGACCAAGTCATTGACACGTTCAAGAGTTTTGGAATTGATGCTGCTGATGGACTAAAAATTTTGCAGGAGAAATCCCTCATAACCATGCACGGTAACAAAATACAGGTGCATAATTTACTCAAAAAATTAGGTCAAGAAATTTTTCTTGAGGAGTCGTCAGGAAAATGTTCTAGGCTGTGGCGTCGAAAGGATGTCAACCATGCTTTGAGACATAGTCAGGTAAAGCTTCAATAAAGAATGTAAGCAATGTTACTCTTAGTTCAGAAACAAGCACTTTTTGAACTTTGAATTCACCTCCTTGCATATTCTTAGGGAGTAGAAGACATTGAATCAATAGTCTTAGACTTGGACGAGCATGGAGAGTCACACTTAAATGCCAAGTTCTTTTCGTCAATGACCGGCCTGAAAGTGTTGCTTGTTCATAATGTGTTCCTTTCTGGAGATCTTGAGTATCTCTCAGATAAGTTGAGACTTCTTAGTTGGCATGGATATCCTTTAAGACATTTACCGTCACGTTTCCAGCCGAGTGAACTATTGGAACTCAGTTTACCGAATAGCTGCCTTGAAAATCTTTGGAAGGGAGAAAAGGTACGTCACTTTTGTCAATAGCATTGTTTAATTTTCTTTAACGGTTGAATTGATAATATCATGACATTCTTGTAGCCATGTCCTTTTTTTAACAGAGGTTAGATAAATTGAAGATAATAAACCTTAGTAATTCTGAGTTCTTGATCAAGACCCCTAATTTGTCAATGGTGCCAAATCTTGAGAGATTGGTCTTGAATGGTTGTATAAGACTGCAGGAGCTTCATCAATCTGTCGGTGCTCTGAAACATCTCATCTTATTGGATCTTAAGGATTGCAAATCTCTCAAAAGAATCCCTTTTAATATTTGTTTCGAATCACTAAAGATTCTTGTTCTTTCTGGTTGTTCAAGACTTGAAAATTTTCCAGAGATTGTGGAAAACATGAAACTTATGACAGAGCTTCATTTAGATGACACTGCTATTCGAGAATTGCATCAGTCGATTGGAAAACTCACTGGCCTCGAATTGTTGGATCTTAGAAACTGCAATAATCTTCTTACACTCCCAGACTCGATTGGTTGCATGACATCGCTTAAACATCTTGCATTGGGTGGCTGCTCAAAGCTTGATCAAATTCCATACAGCTTGGGAAACATTTCTTGTTTAAAGAAGCTTGATGTGAGTGGTACTTCTATTAGTCATGTCCCATTGTCTCTACGACTTCTGGCGAACCTCGAAGTATTCAACTGCGAAGGCCTGTCCCGAAAGTTCTGCTATTCGTTCTTCCCATTTTGGGATACGCCAAGGAATTATAATTCACATTCATTTGGTTTGAAGTTGATGACTTGCCTATCGAATTTTCATTCTGTAAAAGTTCTGATTTTTAGTGATTGCAAGCTGGTAGATGGAGACCTACCCAACAACCTCAGCTGTCTGTCTTCATTGCAGTTTCTGGATCTAAGCAGGAACTTTTTCGCCAACCTGCCTAATAGTTTGTGTCAGCTTATCAATCTCAGATGCCTTGTCTTGGACAACTGCAGTAGGCTCCAGTCATTACCGAAGCTCCCGCTCGGTTTACGTTATGTACTTGCTAGGAATTGTGTGTCACTGAAAGAACACTATAACCAAGAAGATCACAGGCCTATAAGTGAAACAGAAGTAATGATTCTTAGTTACCCCACATCAGCTGAACACCGGAACTCCAAAATGGCTAACTTAATGCAGTCAAAAATATACACAGCTTGGGAGAATGGGCGTTGAAGATAGTATGAGGTACTTTTCCTTTTTCCTTCTCACGTGTTAATTTCCTTTAAGATACGCTCACCACACCAAATTAGAGAAAAGATAGCTCTTGATGATAACATTTAATACAAAAAGATATTAAAACAAAAGAGAAGCGGAAAAAATCAGTGCCTAAAATATTCCCTCCTTATGAACGTTTTGTTTTCTTCTTTTCTTTGATTCTCTGGTTAAGCAAGTTGACCCTCGCTGTTTTCTCTTGATATCTTGACTGAGATTCGTGGCTTTGGTTTATATTCTATCTGGTCCATGCATTTGCGTTGAACTATGTTGACCCTTTTGTGAAATTGATTCTTGCTGGTCCATGCTTTACCAGGTTCGAGAACTTGTACTGAGGGCTGGTATTCTATGTGCTGAACCTCAGTAGAAACTGTTGTATATAATGTTCACTCTCTTCTAAGACCTAACATGTCAAATTTAAATGAAATATCCTTTTGGGATATTGTTCTGTTGTGAACAACGATGATTGTATCTACCAAATGATGTATCCAATAAACTTCTTAAATTTGGCCTTTTCAATATTTGTTCATGTCGATGAATTAAGTTCATTAGGCCTGAAACTTAATTCTCTTCCATCTTTCATACAGGCACTAGGCTTCGTAAAGATATTAGCTACTTGGTCTTCCCTTTTCACATGCACTAGCTCTATCTCCTTTTCCTTCATATGCTCTCGAATAAAATGGAACTTCAGATCAGTATGCATGCTTCTTTAATTGTGAACAGGATTCTTCGCCAATTCGATAGCAGATGTGCTATCCAAATAAATTTGGGTAGTTTTCTATCGGTTGTTTCTTTGAAAGTCACGTACATACTGTGTCCCCCAAAAAGAACATGAATCCTAATGTACTCTTCCGATCATCCACATCGCTACACCAATCACTATCAAAATATCCATCTAGCATGAACTTTAGTGTTGAATAACCCGAAGGATTCAGTCCCCCAAATATACCGTAAGATTTTCTTCATAACTTTTAGGTGCATGTAGATGATCGGAATACCCTTTCTGCATCATACATATTTAACAAGTTGGGCAATGCCATCACATTCGTTGCATCTTGTAGGGCATACTTGACATTTGGTCGAGATTTCTTTAGTGTGGTGCTAGGCTTTTGCAATCTCATTTGAAGTACTTTTTCCAATACCTCTTGAAGTCTTTGTCTCCTCGTACAACACGTTAATTCCTGTGCTACCCACGGTTGCACTCTCTTAGTACTCTTTCCAGTACCCATAGTTAGTGCAACGAAAAGATGTTGCATGCATGAAGTGGTTAAGCAGCCTGTCAGCAAATTATATGGCGCATACACACCTAACATGCAAAAGGAATGTCATTCAAACAGTGGCGGCTTCGTAGTGGCTTTCAAGTGGTTGAAATCTTATATAAAGAGAGGAGTTTGCTTCGATATTAAGGGGACTTGCGGAACATAATATTGGAGAGCGTTTAGTTTGAATAAGAACGCATTTCTAACTCCAATCCTAATGACCACAAAGTTGGAAAATTAGAGCCAATGCTCGAAAAACTTACTTTGAAAAGTCTCATTGGTTTCCTATTTTTGTGATCAATCTTCCAATTAATGACTTCATTTTTTCTATTGAAGTTTTATGCACAAATTTAGTTCAGCTAGACCTACGTGAACTCAAACTAGAAACGAGATGAAGAAACAGTGTATTTAACACCAGTATAGTACTCAATCATACACACCGTGTGACGCGTAAATCAATTAGGATTTTTGTGAAAGGTGTGATATGAACTAGGATTTAGTGAGCATATCTTGTTGTGATGTCCCATATTGATTGGGGAGGAGAACAAAACACTCTTGTGAGAATGTGGAAACCTTCCTCTAGCAGATGCGTTTTAAAGCCTTGAGGGGAAACTCAAAGGGCTGCCCAAAGAAGACAATATCTGCCAGGGGTGGATCTGGGCCGTTACACTTGTAGGCGCATTCTTCCATGATATATAGGATAGAAATACGGTTTCAAGTGTGCACTTTCGAGGATAGACTTGACTTAGGCTAGCATGGTTAGCACGACTCAACTCGACTTGCCTAACCCAGTTTGACAAACTTGGCTCAATTAGCTCAACTCGATTGACTTGTTTTGATGTTGACGTCTTACTGATAACAAGAAAACGTGTATTGATTCTTAATCTCTTTAATTTTTCAAAAGGACTTTTCAGGATCTCTTATTTCTAGTTTTTCCAAACAACCGAGAAAATTCACAAGTTCATTTACTTTTTGTGTATTATTCAGAAATTATGTGTGGCATTAGTTTTTGTTTCTTAGAAGATTCATTTGGGTCTGAAGCTTTGAAATTTCAGAACTTCCCCATCAAACCATTCAATGTTCACACGGCTCTCCCATCCCCATCAGTAATCCATATAAGTCTGGCTTCCAATTGCGACCAATTCAAAGCTCCCTTCATTTATATTAACAACGGTGTTCATTCATATGGATAGCCATGTTTTTTTCTTTCTTTTCTGGAGCTGATTAGAGCTTTCTTCCAAAGGCACATGGCTCTTCCAAATCCTTTAGCTTTTCTTTTCATCTTCTTGCATATAGCAGCTTTCTCTGCAGAATCTTCTTTATTATACAATGGATTTAGCCAAGGAAAAAGATTGGTTCGCGATGGAGCCGCAGTTGTGATGCCATCTGGTGCATTGAGGCTCACCAACACTTCACAAAATGTCATAGGCCATGCATTCTACCCTGATGCCATTCACCTGATTAATAACACTTCTCTTTCATCTTTCTCCACAACTTTTGTGTTTGCCATTAAACCATCCAGCCCCGGCCATGGCGGCCACGTCTTTGCATTCACCTTGGCTCCATCAACCAAGTTTGAAGGTGCTGAAAGTGGGCACTTCCTTGGATTATTCAATCGTTCTAACGATGGAAGCGTATCCAACCATATATTTGCTGTTGAATTTGACACTGTTAAAGGACATGATGAGCTCAAGAACTCCAGAGGAAACGATGTTGGGATTAACATCAATGGTGTTGTATCTGTTTCCTCCCAACATGCTTCTTATTCCTATTTTAATGATACCATTTTGGACCATATCTTGATTGATTCCGGTGACCCAATTGCTGTTTGGATTGAATATGATGGTTCCAGAAAAAGTGCGAGTGTTTTTATAGGCCTTTTGACAGATCAAAAACCGGAGAAGCCACTCCTTTCCTGTCCTATTGATTTAACTCCTGTTCTAAAGGAAAAAATGTACGTTGGCTTCGCTGCGTCGACCGGAATCGAAACAAGCTCTCATTACATTCTGGGATGGAGTTTCGCCGTGAATGCACCGGCACGGCCGCTGAGGTACTCTCTCCTTCCCATAGAACCAGAACGGCAGAGCCATCCTCGTGCATCCAATCCCCAGTTTATGGTTATTGTATTAGTTTCATCGATTCTGGTCATTGTGGGAATTGTTGTCTTAGCCTTCTTGTTTAGAAAAATGAGGAAAGCTGAGAGTTTAGAGGACTGGGAAAAAGATTGCCCTCACAGATTCAGTTACAAAGACCTCTACACAGCAACAAACGGATTTAAAGACTGCCAGCAAATCGGAATCGGAGGATTCGGGTCGGTATATAAAGGCTCGTTACGTTCAACTGGAGCTGAGATTGCTGTAAAGCGAGTAAAAAGAAACTCGAGCCAAGGATTGAAGGAATTCGCAGCGGAAATCGAAAGCTTGGGAAGATTAAGACACAAGAACTTGGTTAATCTTCAAGGATGGTGCAAGAAAAACAACGATCTTCTCATAGTTTACGATTATATCTCAAATGGG
Organism: Cucurbita moschata; assembly: GCF_002738365.1. Lineage (NCBI taxonomy): Eukaryota > Viridiplantae > Streptophyta > Magnoliopsida > Cucurbitales > Cucurbitaceae > Cucurbita > Cucurbita moschata. The sequence goes on along the minus strand of NW_019268599.1, from coordinate 95,217 downwards.
AGCCTTCATTCTCTTTTGTATCATCCAATTCAAAACTTCGTTTTGAATTGGGAGCAAAGATTGAACATCCTCAAAGGCATTGCTGCAGGATTACTATATCTCCATGAAGATTGGGAGCAAGTGGTAATCCACCGAGATGTAAAGCCGAGCAATGTTCTAATAGACGACGACATGAATGCTCGATTGAGCGATTTCGGTTTGTCGAGGCAATACGACCACAACCAAGTATCGCACACGACGAAAGTTGTCGGGACAATCGGCTACATACCGCCGGAGTTGTTTCGAACGGGGAAGGCGTCGAAGAGCGCGGATGTGTATGCGTATGGAGTAGTGGTGCTGGAAGTGGCATGTGGAAGAAAGCCTCTGGGATCAGGGCAGTTTGTATTGGTGGATTGGGTGATGAAGTTGTATGAAACGGGTAATGTTGTTCATGTGGCTGATCCGAAGTTGGGTTCGGATTATAAGGTGGAGGAGATGGAGATGGTGCTCAAACTTGGGCTTCTCTGTACTCAGTGGAACCCAGAAGCTCGCCCCTGCATAAGGCAAGTCACGAGGTTCCTTAATGGAGAAGACCCACTGCCAGCACTGGAGCCGTGGGCTGTCTATCAAGCTCTGTTCGAGTCTAGTTCAAGATCCATGGCTAAGGAGGTTTCAACAATGTGGAACAGTTCTTCGTCCATGTCGGTCGGCCCCATCTCTTCTGCCTCCATAAATATAGGAAGATAGTTCGTTTCTGTCTTTATTTTAGAACCCATACTTCATGATGTTATAACCCTTTTGATTATTTTATTTGTAATTAAATATTATCGAATGTATAAAAAAAAATAGGTTCATCGATATCTATGGAAATATTATGTAATGAGTTTGTATAACACTAGATCAACAAACATTTTATCTCTTTATAAATTAATTGATTTGTAATATTAATATTTTACGGAATAATTATAGAACTTGATTTTAGTTATTATTGAATTATGAACTTTGAGTGGTTGTTCTCTTTGTTGTATGGGTGAAAATGGCTTTTATAGCCAGACTTTATGTGTCAAACATTAAGATGCTTAACCAAATAAGGAACGGTAAGTTTCGTGAACGTGAACGTGAACATGAACATTAAGAGACTTAACCAATAAGAAACGGAATTCACTCTTATGATGATAGTTTAAGTGTCAATTTTATGATTTAAATAAATTATTGGTTAGAAAATTGATTGTATTTAAGGTGTGATAGACTAGGGATAAAATAGACTTTTGACTCATCTGTAATTAAAAATAATTTGCGAAATGATCGACTTACTTGTAATAATTATACAAATATGCACCGTTGTTATAAAGTACATAAGAGTGCAACTCTAGGTTTACAGTGGAGTGACTTAAAGTTAACAAACGAAAATTGATTAATTAAAGAAATTAGAAAAAGAATATAACTTTTCAAAACTACTCTAAAATATGAACAAAAAGGCGTTGATGGTACCCCCGACGTTGAACGATATGAAAATTGGTCGAGAGCAAAAACAATTTTTGGTGTTGGTTGCCGATCACGTATCAAAACCATCATATTTAAATGTTCTTCATAGTAGATTCGAAAAAATATTGACCGTAACTCAAGTTTTTCACCGTGTTCTTCAAAGGCCCAATTAGGGCTTCCAAATTTGAGTTTCGGTTTTAAGCGCCTATCTATAGTGTTATAGGCTCTAATTCTTCTAAACTCAAGTCCTAATACTGTTTCCTATGAAGATGGTTGAAATATTAGAAAAAGAAAGTAACTTTTTAGAACTAACCTAAAGCACGAACAAAATGTCGTCGATAGTATCCTAACATTGAATGAACCGAAAATTCGCAAGAGCAACAAAAATTTGTAGTGTGTGTTGTCGATCATACGTGTCAAAACCATCAAATTTGAACATTTCTCATAGTAGTGTCGAAAACTATCTAGTTTTTCACCGCGTTCTTCAAAGGCCCAATTAAGGTTTTCAAATTTGAGTTTTGATTTTAAGCGCTAATATATACTATTATAGGCTCATTTTCTTCGATAGTATTTCGTAGGAAAATTGTTGGGATATTAGAAAGAGAAAGTAGCTTTTCCAAATCGCCCTAAAACACGAACAAAAAGTCGTCGATGGTATCCCAGACGTTAAACGAGCCGAAAATTCTCCAAACTTGAAATTCCATCATGAAGCTGTGCGGGCTATGATGGAAATCAAAACAATGAAATGAGATACAACATTGCATTTGAAGGACATGAGCCTAGAGAAGAGGCAAGGTTGAACCATAAGACTTGGTCTATGGTAGAGACAAGACAACTAGAGTCGCAAGCACATGAACATGCATGCACGAGGAGCGTGCATGACCGAACAAAGTTTAGTTTCCCCATGAGTTGTATTCAATCGACGAAAGAGAACATAACCTGAAGTCCGATGAAGCTGGAAAGCCGGATGAAAAAACTATAATGGAATTTGAGTTTTCCTTAAGACTTATCATAATTGTGTTACGATCATGACCTAGCAAGATTCGAAAGGTACGACGGTGACACTATGCATAAAACGACAATTTATTTCAAGATTAACATCACCGACTATCATAACATTGCAATTAGGAGTCGGCCAACATAAAATTGTGAACAAAGCACAATTATTTGAATTAAGCCAAAGGACAACAAGGCACAAACAAATAGAATGGGACACCACCTAAAACCAAACATTAAAAATTTAAAATAAACTTACTAAAAAAAATAGTGTGAAACCAACATTAAATGTATTTATAATCGAACACACTGGACAAAAATTAATTATAATTAAATAACGAGCTAAAAACAATTGTCCTAAAATAACTCTCAAACAAGTTTTTAAATATTACGAACAATAAAGGAAAGGGTTAAATTAAAACGTGAGGATATGTTTCAAAGTGTTGAGGATATTATTGAAAGTTTAAGTTTAAAAGTTTTTTTTTTAACCTAACAATGATTGTGCTCCGAGGTAAGTCATTGAGGACGGGGGAGAATGTCACAACCTAACTATGAAGAGAGTAGATTGTGACTCTCACGTTACAACAAGAGAAGCGGCGACCCTCAAGTGGCGCCCGTCCGGTCACATGAGAGCCCAGACGAGTGTCATGATGCCACCAAGGAGAACAGTGCATCATCTAACACACCACACACGTAAAATAATGTTTTTGTTAATTGAGCGGACACAAAATTTGACCTAAAATATAATGGGAACAGGTTTTGATTGAGAAACAAAACATAAAAGAATTGTGTTTAGTGGATGATGAATGGATCCCAGCTCCCAAGTTGTTGTCTTTTTTAAGATTGCATACATCACAAGTATCTTCCATGGGAAGCAAACCAACACACAAGGCGTAGAGGGAGAGAAAGGAGACTACGAGGGCAGCCGGAGTGGACGAGGATAAACCGTTTCGATAGATCGAGGTACTCGTGAACAAGATCGAAAACTCTGGTAAGATCTCTCTCGACCTTGACATCACGGACTATACGTATCAGTCGAGTAAAGAAATAAGGAGGGTATTCTTAAGTTGACGTAATTGACATCGATTATGTTCCATTTGTTTCTTAATGGTTTCAGGTTGCTTCTAAATCGTATTGTTGAAGTCCTTAAAGGTTTTGGAGTATGAACCAATTTAAGTACGAGAGATTAGAAAATGACTTAGAACATTGGTTCCCAACGGAGATAAGATACTTGAAATGGGATAGATTTCCCATGGAATTTCTGCCCTTGAGTTCCCAACATAATAATCTTATTGGCCTCCACATGTGCCATAGCAATTTGAAACAATTTTGGCTCGGAAACAAGGTAATCATCTTATTTAATTAGCTATTACTAGAGATGTTTATGGGACAGGTCGGTGGTGACGGGGAATACTTCTCCATCCCCATTTCCACCTCCTGTTTTAATCTTCATCCCCATGAAATTGATGAACATAACTGATCGTGGGAAACACTCGCACCCTTTATTAACACAAATCGGAACGAAATTATAAGACACTTCGTAGAATACTAACCTGTTATGTCAGTGATGTTATTCTTGTTAAATTAGGTTTCTTTATCAAATTTTCTCATTTTATTAGTTAAATGTGTTAGACGAACACGACTCTCCACAATAGTATGATATTGTCCACACGACTCCCTACAATGGTATGATATTGTCCACTTTGAGCCTAAGCTCTCATGGCTTTGCATTGGGTTTTCCCAAAATGCCTCGTACCAATAGAGAGTGTATTCTTTAATTATAAACTCATGATCATTCCCTAAATTAACTGTCGTGCGACACTTTCATCCAACAAAATGGACATTTCGAGCTACTATCGAACTATTATTATGTGATCCATTTGTGACAGCATCTGAAGAACTTGAAGTATATCAATCTAAACCACTCTAAGAACTTGACAAACACTCCAAATTTCGAAGAAATTCCAAATCTCGAGAGATTAGAGCTCGAAGGCTGCACCAGTTTGATCATCATTCATCCATCCATTTTCGCTGCAAAAAACCTTATTTTTCTGAATCTGAAAGATTGCATCAATCTCACCAATCTTCCAACCCAAATTAACATCAAATCCCTTCAAGTACTGATTCTTTCAGGCTGTTCAAAGCTCAAGAACATCCCACAATTTTCCGGCAACACAAATGCATTAGTCCAACTCTGTTTCGACCACACCTCCATAACAGAGCATGAACAGAGCACATGTGATATCATGACACGCCTGTTCCTTTGTGTTTGCAGAGCTTCAATGGCCGATGATTCTCCAATTGGGGTCCCGTTATTTGCCACTCTGTTCTCTCTGACCAAACTGAATCTCAGCTACTGCAACCTCAAATCCATTCCAGAAGGGATTGAGTGTTTGGTTTCATTAACAGAGCTGAATTTGAGTGGCAATAAATTCAGTCAGCTTCCGACAACAATCTCTCAGCTGCAAAACCTGAAAAGATTGAATTTGAATCGATGCAAGAAGCTTTTGTGCATCCCCGAGCTGCCACCGAGAATTTTAAGGATCTTGTCGAAGGATTGCGGCTCGCTTGTATCCATTCCAGAGATGTTAAAAACAGAGCAATTGTATTTCATGACAGAGTTGAATCTTATGAACTGCTATCAATTGGGTGGCAATAAAAAGCTTCAGAGATTGATCGTTTCTTGGATGCAGAGCATGTTGCTTCGAAATGGTGCATTCAATGTCATGATTCCTGGGAGTGAGATTCCTGATTGGTTCACCACAAAAATGGGGTCTTCGATTACTGTCGAATGGGATCCGACCGCGCCAAATTCTAATTTGATTCGCTTTGCTCTATGTGTCGTGTGTGGCGGCGGCGACGGCGACGGCGGGGGTGATGTTTCCGGCTCCATTATTGCTTCTGTCGCCGGAAGGAGCCCAGATGAGGGGAATTTGAAGAAGGGAGATGTTATTGTTAATGGGTTGACGATTTCTGGGATGAGGAAAATGGATCATATTTGGTTGTTTGTTTTGGCTCGAACCCAGTTGCTGAGGAGGAAGATGAAGGGATTTAGAGAGATTGAATTTCGGTTCTTGTTACAAGTTAACTATGGTGGATCTGTTTCGAAGAATATTGAATTGAAAAGGTGTGGAGTTGGGTTCATAAATATGGAGGAAGAGGAGGAAGCCATGAAGCGTTATGCCGCTTGTATTATCTTGAAGAACAAGATGAGGATGTGAAGAACCCATAATTTTGTATGTTTTTTTTTTTTTTTTCTCTCTCTCTTAATTAAACTCTATTTCAAGGACTTGTACAAATTCATGGTATGAAACATACTCGTTCACTTGTCTCCACATGAACGATCTGAATCAAATCAGTATCTAACCGGATATAATGTAATACATATCATTTTTTACATTTCTTGAATATGATCCTCTTATATGTTAAGTATATATGATTGAAAATTATATTAATGACTTTATATATGTCTCAGGATATACTCTTATACCCAATATACTCTCAGCCCATTTTCTCTAGAGAAGATCCCGAGACGTGTTATAGTGTTTGACATTTTAGGTGATCCTCAAATACTTTGTCCTAGAAAGTTTTTATATAGATCAAAACGATTGACACTAAAGCAATCTTGATCACTACCACGATGATTTATCTCCTTTAGTATAATTCCCTATACATTAAGCCTTTGCACCACTATTATCATATTATCGATAGACTAAATTATACTTCAAACACTAGTCACACAAGTTTTTTTTTTTTTTAATTATTTCTTTTAAAAATAAAAGTTTTCTAAGTTTAAATAGTATTTTTAAACAAACTTGAATGCATATTTAAATTTTAAATTCTTTGTGTCCCATCATGATTAGAAATATCGAAAAGCGGGTCAGTACATTTCAAGTCTAGGCATCATTTATAAAATTATTTTACATAACTTCTTACGTATATTAGACATCATACATATAGTGGCGTCTCTCACTATTAAAAAAAACAAAAAAACAGGATTTTAATAGAATTGTGGCATATAATTTCAATAAAAAATTTACATTTAGATAAGAAAGTTCTAAAAAAATATATTTTTTTTTTTTTAAAAAAAATGTTTAATAGGCTAATTGAATGGGTTACCTCAAATCGGACCCAAACTTGATGTAATGAGACAAGTCCAAGAGGTAGGCCATGAGATTGCGATTGAAAGTAGACCCTCAATCCGAGCCCAAGGTGTGTTGCGCCCGCTAGACTTGGACTTGGACTTGGACTTGTACAAACCTTAAACCTACACGTTTAAGCATCATGTCAAGTCAAAGCTAACCCAAAAGTCAACTTCCTTCAAAAGCCTAAGAAACTTATTCCCTAATAAATGCATCTCTTACAATTGAAGCTTCAAATCTCATTCCTTATATTTATTGTATTAAGAAAACCCAAACTTTGAATCTAACCTAATTTTTAACATTTTATCCCAACAAATGGAAACAAGGGACCAAGAACTCATTGTCTCAAGAGTTAACCTTGATTCAAATGACGCTACTTGCCCATATAAATTGACATACATGATTTCCATTAAAAAAGAAAACGTATGATTAATAAATCATAAGTTACCCACATGCTTTGCTTTACATTCCATTGTACTCTTCACAAATAGTGTGCATCTCAGCTTTCCAAGCTTCTGATCATGCCCGTGACCAATCCGAACAAGCTTCTTGAACCATACCTATGACCAATATAAGCTCGAGATTTTCTTTGTAATCATCCAACGAGTACAACCCTCCTGTTGCTGCCTTTGAAGTTGGATGGATAACAAAAAAAAACAATTCTAAATACAATTATAGAGAAGATGCCAGAAATGTAATCCTTTCGGACAGAAAACCACGGCTTACCCACTGTCTTGCCTAATGAGCTATATGCTATACTAATTACAGTTACAGGGCACCTCTCCTTCAATTCAAATTCTGTGATTGCACAAAATCAAATACAAAACAAAACGCCTTGTCCCACCACAAAACCGATCAAATTCCCTATTTGCTTGAATCTCGTCGTCCATCTTCCATATTCTCTGTTCTATGACCATCCATTTCCAAGCTCCATATTTCCATCAGTTTACCACCATTCTCCGACTTTCTTGACAATGGCATCACATATATATATATTCGGAACTAAAAATATATGCCTCTAGAAGCAAACTTAAGCACTAGGATTCAAACCTATACCACCAAAGGTTTAGAAGGCCTTTCGTATGTACTATCCATTGGGACGTGGATGCTTTTCATTACACTTTCACTTCTTGTTTGAAAAAGAAAATGTAAATCCTTTGACAGCACTTAATCGATGTACTTTTCTCTACTAGTGCTTCATACAAAAGGATTTCACTCAAAAACACTACTTGCTAACTAAAGCTATATGACTCCATCAAACTTATCCAAAAATCTCACAACGCAGCCAAAGAAAGATAATTTGTCATACACATACAAACAAACGTATTACACATCAAATAAAGATATCACAACCAACAAAACGGGAAGAAATGAGGAAATGCACAAATTCATATAATGATAAAGAATGGAAAATTAATGGGCAACTCCAGACAAGAACTTTGGGCCCAAATAAGAGAAGCCATTTAGATTCTTGAATATTGATAGAAACCAATGTTGATCCTCGGATAGAGCTTGCCACTAACCTGATCACCAAATGTTTTATCTACTATCGAATAACGTAGTGCTAACGAAATGTTTCCAAAAAGTTAAGCTACTCTAAATAGTTTTCAGATTTCATTTTATTTTTCAAATTTTATCAGAATTCAAGCATGTTCTAAACTGAAATGCTAAACAAAGAAATTATTGATAAGCAAACGTAAATCTGAAATATATAAATTCAAACAAGGATGCTATGAACTAGGTCTACAAAATGCAACAAAAGCAGTCATATCAATTCTCATTTTGGAGCTTGGCTTTTCCTTCTTCCCAGAAGAAAGTGAACTTTTCTAGATTCTCTTGTGCGTTATAGTGAGGGGGGCAGGCCAAAGCTAGATCATGCCACCTTACAATTTAACCTACCAAGTATTAGAGTACTGGCATACCCAAAGGCAGAAATGATAATAAACACAAACAAAAATGCCAAGGATAACAAGTAGTTTAGCTTCCACTTCACTGAAAAGTAAACCAGTCTGGTCGACAATCTTACCCATTGTCTTTAATTAAAATTAACCAATTCTAAAAGGGCGACATGATAAACCCACCACCATAAGTATAAACATTAGTAACATTCACACATCGGATCAAGCAAAACACTTCAAAGAAAAAATAAATATTCAATATACACAAAACAAAAGGCTATTCCTTGCAGTCACCATGAAAAATATCATTTATACTCCCATTACATTAAACTGGAGTTGAAGAAAATCTGACTATTTAATAAAATAGATTACAATACTTTAATTAGAGCATCAACTATAACAACACAGCTAAATCATACAAATACATACACCTACAAAATGACAATATATTGAACCAGTATGCCCATAGCAAATACCATGTCCTTTCTACTAAACCTTCTGCATCCAACTAAGAGATCCAACTTATACTAAGACTTAGGACACCATTAAGATTAACCAAAATGGTATGCGCTAGCTGCCTTAGTTCAAAAGTTCATAAGGAGGATAGTATACTGGATAACTCGTATCATGGCGGCGTGATTTAGGATGGTTAAAGCTATCCAAATTTGTCCCAGAATATCTCTGACTGTATTGGTTATTGTGGTGATCCGAATTTGATCCATACCCATTAGATTGGTTAACTAACCCAGGGTAAGGAGGCGCTGAATAAAAGAAATACAGATTCGTTGAACCAATGCAGGAAAGGCACGTGAAAGCATACACAACTTCTTAGCAAACTAACAAAACAAAGACAAATAAAGGAAAATCAGGAAAATCACCTTCTACATGGTTCTCTGGGTATGCAGAAAACCTGCACGAGTTTGACAAGCGATTGGAATATGAAGATATTTCATTAGAATAACCTGGAACAATCTGCGACCTTGATTTATGAGATATATTTGATGATGAGGTGATTGCACTACTACTAGGTGAAGGCTTGTCTTGCCCAGATACCTGTTTGCAAGTCAAAAATTATGCATCATTCCCATAACTTTAAAACTCACCACACAATCAAAACTGATGCAAGAAGATTGCACAGTCGTCTGATTACAAAATTGGAAATACGAGACAGCACAGTATATAAGTGTGTATAAAAAAATATCATCTATTAAAATATAAAAGAAAAGGAAACTTTATATCACTATGTTCCCCTCCATTGTTGTTTATATTGCTACTATTCTGTCCAAAATAAGACTTAAAAGATACAACTTTATAGAAAACTAATAGATATCATTTTAATATATGAAATTATATGTTCAAACTTGTTTTTGGTTTTTCAAGAATGTTTTAGTTCGTCACTTAAACTTGTGGTGATATAAACTAAACTAGATTAAGTCTATCACTGTGAGATAAACTATGACGTTTGATCCATGAATTATCTTGGTTCTTCCCATTATGATGACATAAGGTTGTTTCTAAATGCAAACTATGATTTGTAAATAACTAGAAAAAATAGGTATAATTGGGATGTGGTTCGAAAACTTTAGAAAAGTTAGGCAATATGCCACATAAGGCATATGAAGGAATACAATTTTTAGATTATTTTAAATTGTTACAAAGATAACTTCACCAATTAATATATACTTAGTACATGAAACTTTAATATAAAAACAAAACATGTATAAGTGAGGAAACAAATTTGATCAAGAAAAACCAAGATAAAAGAAAACATGAAGAATTTGCGTTGAGAAAGAAAAAATTAATAACATACTGCAAACTTTAGGGTACGATTATGTAGAGTCACGAGACCAGAGAAAAGCTTAACAGCATAGTTGGTAATCTCCTCATTTTCATATTCTGCAAAAGCATAACCCCTGGGCCTGCCGGATTCCTTGTCACGAGGAATGTGCAAGTCCACTACCCGCCCAGCTTGAATTAGAATGTCATACAGAACCCTATCACTTACCCTTTCATCCAAATTACCTAAAGAAAGCGGAGAGTAACAAAATCAGACTCAGAGGAAGATGTAGCTAGCATCTAAACCGTAAGAGGATGGCTGCATCCTTAAAATTTAATGTATGATACCGTATCAGAAGATAAGAGGGGTGAAGAAAATTTCCCCGGAAGAATACATGCGCAGAGTATCCAGTTATTAGAGAAATAAGAGGAAAATCTACATAGAAGCAGATAAAAAATGGTGGGCAAAGTGAAATCGAGATTTAACCAGTTAAGCATAAATGAAATTTAACTAAGAGATCTAAGTGAAACAAACACAACATAAGGCCAACTTCCAATCTTCTTCCCCCCACAAGCAGCAAATCAAGTATGCTTTTTAGCTTTATCAAATCAACTATGCTATAAACAGGAATCAAACGCATTTAAAAGAGAGCAAAAAAGTTGGGGAGGAAGAAATCCAGCACACGATCCAATCCTTTCTGTTCAACCACCAAAGAAAATCAAAGCAGAGCTTTGTAAGAGAATCGATGAATATATCATTATGTCCTATACATCCATTGGTAGCACATAATAGAAGGAAATAAACACAATTCTTAGGAAAATCCACCACCGAAAGGCCTAATTTACATACGGAACTTCACGGAAGGAAGGAAGTAAAAACATAGCTTAAAACGCAAAGAACAGAATCCTGATGAAAGGAAAACGAAGAAATTAAACGAAATAGGAAAGAGAAAACAGGAATTAAGATGAAGAAGAGAGATAACAACGAACAAACCTATGTAAATAGTGCAACCATTTGATCTTCCTGACATGATTGTTCTGCGAGTTCAGATGCAAAACCCTAACCCTAAGTTTCAGAAAACAAGAGAGAGAAACGACAGCTAAGTCAGTGTGCCGATTGACCTGTATTTCTTATGGCTTCCATTTGCCACGTCGATTTCTATTTTCTTATTCCACTCTTTATTTGAACCGTCCACGTGGAATGATGGAAATTTAATCATTTTATTGGTTTTTATTTCACTTAGATATTTTATAGGTCTCGATTGTATGTCTTATAGATATTTTATAGATCTCGATTATATATATTATCATGTTGGTGTTTAATAGATTTGTTAATTTAAATCATGACCTTTCCGACTAAAATTTAAAATTTTGAGGATTGTGTGAATGTTTGCTGAATCACCACACCTCAATGGGGTGAGAGTTCTCTTATTTATAATTATTTTCAGAATACAGAAATATGGTAAATTACAAATATTATGGAAATAGTAATAAAAGGAAAGAATAATAAATGAATGCAATATATTTGCCTTTAATAAGAGGGCAAATATGGTAACCCGTAATGTAAGGCAAATATCTAGATATTTGCCTTAGAGTGACGGTCAACTATCCTTAACAGATTGATCCCCAACTAATCATTTATTAAACAATTTTAAAGGTTTAAAAATTAATTAAACACAAAATTAACGGTAATGATTGAATTGGATCATAGGTTGAGTTTGACTTATTCTTAAACCGGTCAAACGAACTAGCCAGAACTTTGATGAGTCAACCTTTATTTGTTAAATATGCGAAAGCACACCGTGCATCAAAGCTCTCTCTCAATTTTGAAGGATATCGACTAGCTATGACCAATTTTTGTGAATTTTTATCGACTCTCCTCCATTCGTTTCATGTCATCATCACGCACTGAGCCATTGAATGTCGTCTGAAGGTTGAATAGCTTATTAAGGAACGAATCGTCACAGGGTAAGTTAGATATTTGTTGATCTCCCATGAGTTCAAGATCGATTTAGGGTCGATTCGAGAATGGTCTATAATTTTAGCCCAATTTAAGGATTTTCTTATGCTTTTGGTCCAAATTGGTCTAGCTCACACCGTTATAGGTTGGTTTCCTTCTATTTTAGTGGGTTCAATAGTTTTTATTGTCTTAGGTTCAAGGTTATTTTAGCTTTTCTAACATGATCAATTAGTTACTTCTACAGCGACGCGACCTGCGAGCTGACCCGAAACCACGTCTCGACTTGAGAAGCAACGACATCGTGTCGTTTCCCCTGAGCAACACGTGTCGACCTATAGCAAACAGAAGCCCTAGGCTTCACGCAGTCCCTTAGCTTAAAAATGTCGGAGGCAACCCGGTTTAGCAAACTGGACCCCAGTCCCTACATTTTTTTTTATCATTTCAGAGCTGATTTTGACCCCGATTAAGGTAATTGAGATCATTTTAATGCCGTATTTCACAAATATCAATTGGAATTATTATGATTTGTGAAATATTAACAAAAGGCGATGAACTATCTAATAGGAAACGAACTCCGGCGACGTTTTGGAACAACTTTCGAGGAACGGGAGCTAACGTTATAAATTTATGGAGAACACCGGCTAAGGCCAATCAAGTAAATGGTCTTACTATAGGACTGACTTGAAATTTGTATGAATTATGATGTATGATATATGAGCTATGACGTAGAATGTCGTATGATGTCGTATATTAATTATGTGATGATATATGATGATGAGTTATGACGCATGATGATGTATATGAGCTATATGATGATGTATGTTGATACTTGATGGTTATGATGTATTTGATGGCATTATGATAATGATTTATGATGATTATGATGCATGACATTGTTACCTTCATATGATGATGTTTTCCATATTAAGCATGTTGTATGTGATAAATGTCATGTTACATCATGTCGAGAAATCGGCCTAGGACACAACCCTAAAGAGCCTGAACAATGATATTAACATAAATACCTAATGAGCATGTATTACTAAAAGTAAGATAGAGATGAGACTAGGGTTGTGTCAGAAAGATGTCTTAAGATGAGAAATAGAGGGACCTCATGCATGTTGTGTGTACATAAGCATCAAGATACTTCCCCTTTTACGATGATGAGTGCGGACGCACATGTTATGATGATGATGACGGTGATCATGTTGAGCATGACACCCAGGGGGTCTGCTGACCTTCAGACGTCGCTACAGACAACTTGCTCGACGATGATGGGTCGAGGGAGGGTGCAACCCACCTGGAGATTCACACTCGCACGTGCGGATCGTGTGTATGAAAGTATTACACATCCAAAGTTACTTCGGACTAGAAGCCACCACTAGGATGAGTTAAGAATAGGTCCCTAGAGCATGTTTGCATTTTTGCATGACCTTATAGTGGGGTCACTTACTAGGTATTTTTCGAAATACTCAGACCATGTGTCACATCATTTTTCAGGTAAAGGTAAGCCGCCCATATACGGATGTGGTGGCATTGCAAGCAGAGACCATGACACGTAAGACCATAGCAGTGTTTTTCAAATATGAAGTTGTTTTAATTTCTTTGAAATTCATGTTATATGTATGCACGAGAACTATCAACTACTCATCTCATGTGCTATGACCCTCGAGTTTACCATTTTTTGACGTAAATGTATGCATATTTTCCCGAGTATTTTCAATATTTAGCCTTTTTAAAAAAAATTAAGGTAAGAGCAAGGTCTGTATAGGTCCTACCCGGAGATATTGTTAGGGAGACTATCATCGCGCTTTTTAATATATATTTGATAATGAACTCGAGCTAGATCTAAGATTTTAAAACGTCAAGGGTGAATGATTAAATATTATAATATTCTCATTTTTTTTCAGGTAATTAATGATGGATTTTGTATAGTGAAATACTTGAAATTTTAAAATTAAAATAATAATAATAATAAAAAGTAAAGCAAAAAAAACAAAGGTCCTCGAATAAATTCAAGAGTGGTCTCAAATCAAACCTTCCACTTCTCTAAAGCAACAAATATGATATTTAAGTAATAAAATTAGACATTTTTTTAATGAAAAATAATGTCGGTTGATAATTCATGCCGGGTGGAGAAAATTTTCTATTTATTTTTATAGATATTGAAGCCGAGATTTCAATAATTTGTATAAACGAGATTCACGAGATTTTTTCTTTTCCACGTATTTTTTTAATAATTGATTTTTAAGTGGACAATTTATTATTATTATTATTTTTTGTTAATAGAATATTGGTTAAAAAGAACGTAAAACATCTCAATACGTAACATATAGATATAGATATATTTATATATAAAAGTGGAGTCGGGCGAAGTTGAGAATGGAAATGGGAATAAATACAGTGAATGTAATTGATATGGAATCAAACCATGGGAAGGCTCTGATACTAAATGATATGGAAGTCACTACAAGTGAAGTAAGATTCGAATTACCTTATTGATCGAATATCTCAAAACAAGAACACTTGTTTGAAATTCGAATCACTCCACAAGCAAGATCGATCATGTCTAGCTTGAATGATTCTATATGCAACCTAAACTACGTACAATTGCAAAGAAACTTAGTCATTGGCTAAAGGAAAGTACAAATGCTTCTTTTACTGCATTTTTCATTTTTCAAATCTACTTACAAATATAACATACATGGTTTTATATAGCCTCAAAATGACAGCATTGCACATTCATACTTTATGACCATAATTAAAACCTACCGTAAATAAAAAGTCTCAAATACATTAATAAAATACAATAACTCTAAATTGTAATCCACCCAAAATTTTAAACAATGAAACTTCATTCTTATGTGTGACATGAATTAAAATATTTTTTGATAATTTCAACAGCATTTTCTTCACATCTTCATTGAAATATATTGTATGATTGATGTCTCTCGGTTCATATCAGTAATCTTTGTCCCCGTCCTTGATTTATTACCCTATTATTCGTTTAAACGAGAGTTCCCTATCCCGTTTGAAGTGGATCTCCGTGGAGCCCCAACCCTACGGTAATTGATCCTTATCTAGTTAGTTGGGAGGGTAGATAAATTTTGAATTTTAAGCCTATAATATAATGTCTTAATCATAATTATATTTTAATCGACTTTTTTAAGTAAATAATAGACGCCTTATTCATGTAATTATATTTTATAAGTGTAAATGCAATTTTATGTAAACGTAGTTAACTAATTCTAGTGGATAAGTTGGAACAGTCATAATATATAATTATACAGACATTTTGATTTGATTTGAATCTCTTAAGAAAAGCTTCGAAGTTTTAATTCAATTCGTCACTTTATCACCCTATTTTTTTGGTGGTATGATAAGCTACGAACACATTTAGAAAAAGAAAAGAGCTATTTTTATCCGCACATTCGGGATCAATCTAGCTATATTCACGTAGTTATAACATAGGATCTTATCAAATCATTTAGTCTTGCCAGAAAAGAAGGCAAGGGGGCCAACAAGGGCGGCGTTGATGTACGTGGCGGGTTCGGAGTGGCTGTAATCAGAGCGGTCGTCGGGAAAGCCATCGTTCTGATTGGGGCCGCCGACGACAGCGCCGGTTAAGATGTTGGGGTTGGGGTTGTAGGAGTAGAAAAAGGGCTGAAAACCGCCGTCGCAGCCGATGGCCTGAGGGTGGCTGGCCTTGGACGGCAGCGAAGATCCTCTGTGGTGGATTCTTTTGGGGAAGTTTTTGCCAAACCCCACCATGTATGACATCTTCAATGGGTTCACTCCCAATATATAATCCACCTGAATTATTTTATTTTAATTGTTAAATTAATTAAAAAGTGTTATTAAGTTGAGCCCAAAAACGACGGCGTTTGGTAGTTATTTACCTGTTGCTTTGCTAGATTCTTGAGGGATGTCGGAGTGACAAGAACGCCGCCGCAGTTGAAGGTGTGCTTGGCGGCGGACATGTACTTGGAATATGTTGTCAGCAAAAATGTTATGGATGTCACATATTGGAGGTTACTTTGTGGCAACTTGAACATCAATCCTCCTACACAAATCCTAAGCTTTTTAATTCTCGAGCTTAAATTATGAACCACTGATTGAATTATGCTTAAACCGGACGGAAAATAGCATACCTTGTGTGTATTGAGTGCTGGAATATGGAGAATTAGGTAGAATCCGACACATGAATGACTCAGCTTTTTGTTTGTAGGAATCGAAATTCTTGTCATTGTTCAGTAATGCTCGCTACACCAATAGAAATCAACCATTTAATAGCGGTATGTATGTACACAAGTTGGGTTGGAGAAATCTTTTGAACCATCCCGAAATTTCAAGTAGTGACTCGAACAACCAAGTAGGGTTCCATCTATTTTACCCGGTTCAAGAGTTGTAAGTCCAAGGGTTGGGTCATCCTATGGTTCTTTTTTTTAATTACTTAAAAAAAATTTCACTTTTCTACCACACAGGTTACATTAATAACTAAAATATCATAAAACTCAAACATCAAATATTCACCGGTCACAACACAACATTAACATCTATTACGAACGTAAAACATTTTTAATTTTCATCATAATATTAAAAATATGGTATATTAGAATTGGGTTGCAACTCTATTTTTCAATGGGTCGAGTTGATCAAATCAGTCCGACCAATAAAATGTCAACCGACAAACCAACTCAAATTTTTCAATTTTTCAAAAATTGAACTCAACCCAACTCAACTCAACCGATTTATATGAATTGGGTTGGATAATCCAAATTACCCGAGTTCTCGAGGCGCTAGAGAGGGGAAAGGAATATTTACCCGGGAGAGAAGAACATGAGCACCAGCATATTTGTTGTCCCAACTAAAGATGTCGGGAACATCGTCGCCGCCCAATGACTTCAACAAATTGAAGTATCGAACATCATTTGTTGCTCTTAGTAGCCATGTCGCTCCCCACACAAGCTCATCCTATTTTTCATATAAAAAAATATTTAATATCTTAATTTTTTAATTATTCAATTTAATTGAGAAAAAAAAAAAAAGATTCCGAATCTTTACCTTATACCCAGAATAAGAGCAATAAAACGGACACACAGCCGATCCAAGCGAATCACTGTACGACCCTCGATGCTCAACGGCAAACTGAAACACCTTCTTCGCCGTCGCCAATAGCAGCCCGGAGTACTTTCTGTCAACCCGCCGGAACACCAACGACGCGGCGGCGAGAGCGGCGGCTGTCTCGCCGGCCACGTCAGACCCCGGGTTTGCGGCAGAGACAGAGTAGACTGTCCTAACTGTATCCATGTCCTCCGGTCGTTCCCAGCATTTGTGGTCGACGTTGGGGTCGCCAACGCCGACGTAGAGTTTGCCGGGTGTGGCGGTGGCGCACTTGAGAAGGTAGTCCGTGGCCCAACGGATGGCGGCGCGTGTGTTGGGTAACTCCGAGCCCATACGCGCCCCGTACTCGAGTGCTCCCCATGAAAGCATTGTGGTTGTGAATGCCATCGGTAAGTTGAATTTGACATTGTCGCCGGCGTCGTAGTACCCGCCGGTTAAATCCACCTGAGAATTGCCCAACGATTTGATTTTGGTAAAGTTCGAATTTTTTAAGGAAAAAAAAAAACAAAACAGTAATAATTTAATTTAATTCCATTTTTTTCTCTTTTTCTTCTAAAATATATTAATAAAATTTTTGAAAATGATAACAAAATAAAACATGAGTAATAATTTAAACCGTAAAAAAACATCATAATATTACGAGTACCGGAAGAACATGTCAAAACTTTTAAGACATACATGAGCAAGTTCACCGTCATAGAGACCAGAGTTGGACCTCCAAGCGATTTGTTGACCATTTGGGATTCTACCAGAGCGTTGTCCTTGGAAGAACAATAAAGACTTAGCCAAGGCGTCTCGATAATTGGGGTTGGCTCGAGCGGTATAGAACGAGAAGGAAGACGAGAGGAGGAGGAAGAAGAAGAACGTGGGAGCGTTTGTGGTGGCAGCCATAGGAGAAGCGGGTAATGAAAAAAGAGGTTAATGTTTGAGTTTGGATTGAAAATGATGCAAAGGGAGTATGGGGTTTATAAAGAGTGGCATAGTTTATGAGTAGCGCAATTTGAGGCTTTTGTTTTGGAAGTCAATAACAAATGTGGTTTTTAATACTCACACTTCAAATTTGCATGCTTCTTTCTAAATTAAAGCTTCCCCCTTTTTATGCCTTCTGCCTAAAATCATGCTCCAAACTTCAACTCTCCCTTTATAATGCTTCAAAACCTACCATTACCACTGTTCGTATGACTTGATAGCTCGATCAATTCAAACTATCCAACTCAAACCATAAAAATTAGAGTTGGGTTGAGCTTAAATTTATTTTTTTCGATTTGGGTTGAGTTGAATTTTTGAAAAATCGAAAAAAATTGAGTCGGTTTGTCGGTTGACTTTTTTTTATCGAGTCAACTAGACCTACTTGAAAATAGGGTTACAACCTAACTCTACTTTTAAGATTATTATGAAAAATTAAGAGTATTTGATGTTGTAATTGATGTTAGTGATGTATTGTGACTTATGAATGTTTGATAAGTAAAAAAAAGAAAAAAAAAACCGACAGCCCAACCCAGCTGGAAATAAAGAGAGTTGGGTTAAGTCGTGAACATTCGCGACGTTATAAAGTTAATAAATGATAATGTTTATTGGCTTCAATTTCTCTCCCTTTTATAGCGAAGGTTTTCCATTTTTGAGAGCATTTTATTTCCATTTTTGAGAGCAATTCAAGGCTTTGTTACCTTTTTCTGAATATATGAAGCCATAAATCAAATATAAACCCGAAAGGAAAAAAATTTATATGAATAGTAATTAATTAAATGGGGTCAGGGATAAAAATTATATTCTCCATTTGCTATATGGGGTCGGGAAAAACTTCTCCATCTCCACCCTACCTCGAAGATTAAGATCGTTTTTACTCTTTATTTCATCTCGAAAGATATCGTCAAAGTCATGTACAATATTTTTTTTCACACGGTTTACGTAATGATTATGTAAATGATGTCGACATGTCTTTTAATTTTTATATACTAGCATCCACGTTAATGCACCAAAAAAAAATTTCGTTTATTAGTTTTTGGAAGGTTCTAGTGAGAGAGAATAATGGGAAGATACGAAATTCGAGAATTTGGCATTTATATTATCAGTCGTAATGTTTAATGCCCAAAATTCAAAATCCAAGAATCAGACACATGCATCTCTAGCAACTGTGGTCACGTTACTTATTTTTTACTTATGAGAGTAAAAGCTATCTCCACATATCAATACAGAAGATCACTTAACGTAAAATTGTTCCAAGTAAAACATATTTAAATTTGGAGTCCTAATGATTGAGCCACCGAAAAGAGACCAACACAGGTCAGGAAGTAACCCAACATAGAATTGTCCCAAGTAAAGCATACTTAATTTTGGAGTTTATATGATTGATCCACCGAAAAGAGACCAACGTATATCAAAAGGTCACTCAATATCGAATTGTTAAAGATAAAACACGTGTTATTTTGAAATTCTTATGCTTCTCTTTGCTTCCCTAGACAGGCTCTTATAATTGAGCCATTGAAAAAAGATCAACATGGATCATGGGAGTGTCCAAATCATTTAAATATAGTCTCAGCTTATTCATGTACTCCCTTTTTAACTAAAATGTATAAATATTAAATGGTCGGTTAAGAATGAGAAACATAGGTGGGATCAAAAGTCCAAGAAATATAGGTGGAACTCATTCTTAACATGGTACCAGAGCAGGAGAAGAGGAAGAACATAAGAACTCTATATGCATTAAGATCACCTTCTACAAGATATATCATCATCCTTTTAATGGGTGAAAGTGCTTCGGCCTATGCCCGACCATTTCATGCCCAAAAAACAACGTCTCCTTTTATGAGCAAACCAAATTCCATGATTTTGGGTATAACCCAAAATCCCATCATTTTTCAAACATTTTAATATATGTTTTTTATCATTTAACTCGCATTTATGCCCAAAAATTTACTCGTAATTACTGTACCATATGAGATTTACAAAATCATTCGCATTTGACACATTATCAACAGATATAATATTTTATTTAATAACCGAAAATTTTAAATGCAAAATTAAAAAATAAATTATCCAAAGGGGATATTGAAAATATGAAATAAAGCGTTGGAAAGAAAGAAGACTAAGTAGAGATTGGGTCAAAAATAAGGTATAATTATAATTTTAATTTTAAAGAAAAAAAGGGGTCATAGTATAATTAGAAAAGTGGAAAGGGAAAGGGCGCAAATGGCGCAAAAATAATTTGAATAAAATGGAGGGGCCTTGGATTACGCTAACAAATCGGCGCCCAAAGCGTTGAAGTAATCAAAATTGGGGCCAAAATGCAAATAATAAGAAAGTTGGGGACCAATCTTTTATTTTATTTTATTTTATTTTATTCCATCCAAATTCCTTCCCAACAAAGAATTTGATTTCATTTCATTTCATTCCCTTTACTTCCATTCTTATCTTCTTTTTTTTTTTTTTTTTTTTTTTTTTTTTTTTTTTTTTTT